>NC_059108.1:75901685-76089185 GCF_020740685.1 Jaculus jaculus | reverse complement strand
GAGGGCATAGTACTTTCATGAGAAGCAGTGGCTGGAATGCATATTTGGAATGACAGTCCTTTCTTTCTTTCAATCCAATAATTCACTATTTCCTCAAAGAGAAAGAAGTAAGAGGACAAAAGAATGTGAAAATTATATTCCTAAAATACTGTTCTGTAGAATGATTGGAATCACTTCTCATGGTATGAATAAAGCAAAGACACTGGATTCACTGAAGCTCATGAAGAATTGGCAAGATACAGGATCAGCAAGAGAATATTTCAAAAGAGAATGGACAGAAGAGCTATGGAGCCTGACAACTGACTTTTGTCTTCAGCCTCTGTAGTTGAGTTCATCCTGCTGCAGGCAAGTACATGGGATATTGCAAGGGCATATACATACACACACATACATGCACACTATATCACAAATACACAAACACACAAAAATAACAGAAGGCCTCAATTTTTTTCTGGTAGTTGAAACAGGACTTACTTAGCATTAGCTTACTAAATGGCTTAGATTTAGGCATCTTTGTCTTCTTACACCCTTCAACTGTTACCACAGGGTATAAGGGAATCTGAACTTTTCTGAAATAAAAAATGCATATTTCATATGGAGATGTACATACATATGTTTTATAAATATGTGTGTATACTTCAGAATTTTGTCATGTTAGACCTCATCATATAATAGGGAAAATAGTGAATTAATTGGAAATATATATATGGATGTATATTGGATGTATATATCTATATATATGATGCATATTATGCTTGGCAGTATTAACGTATTTTAAAATATCCATATGATCATTTTTAATTATGAAATTATTATATTTACTGAGCAACTACAGAGCCAAGAAAGGGAGCCATGTGGTTAGAGATCCCACTTGAAGGGCCTGGAAAAACTTCAGAGAGAAAAGAAAGTTCAAGAAGCTCTTAATGTGTGGTGAGCTGCAGGGGATAAAGAACCATGTGGAGACTAAGGGCTAGAGGCTTTCTTCTTGGCTCAACCTGGCTGGGCCTGGACCTGGGCCTGGGCTGAGGGAAAAACTCACCCACAGCTGGAAGTTCCCAAGTGGTTAGAATCATCATTTCTTTTTTACTTGTTTGGTTTGTCTAAGACAACTATGAACAGATGGAATAATATTGTTTTAAAATTCCCTTGTTTGATAAACCCAAAGTGTAGCACTTATGCTTGAATAACAAGAACTTCACAAAAGACAACCAAGCCATTAAACTAATTAAGCTAGATGGGATAAGGTAAAGGGGCTGTGTAGAAATAATCCAGTTACAAAAAACTAATGCTTATTAATGTGGGTTCTCACTTCTATATACATAGTGCAAAGTTCTAAATCAAAGTGTATCCTTCTGTGCTAAAGAATATAAAACAAATGTCTAACATGCTAGCAAAATTGTTTCTAAGTACTTACTTCTAGCTAACTATACAGGATGAATGGAAGAACAGTAGGGGAAATATCATTCCATTCCACTTATATTTGTATTTTTCTTTTATTGTGACAAAAAATGATTCCAAATATCTAGAAATACTTATGGGAATAGGGTCTCATTTCACTGGCAGTGCATACTCATATGTAAGTATCTTGTTTGTTGGGATACTACTCAAAGGCCAAAGAATACTTCCTTATTTATCTATATAAACTATGATTTTACATAAATGATACCAGCTGCTACCATCAGCAATTCTTTTATAAGAAAATTTTTCTTCCACTGGATAAATACACACACACACACACACACACACACACACACACACACACACACTTTCAGAAATAAGGCTATGTGTGTGTGTGTGTGTGTATGTGTGTGTGTCAGAAACACTGCTTTGAATTATACATAATGATAATTCACTAAGTTGTCATATAGCCTGCTAACTATGGTAGTATGTCTAGTAGTTTCTTTCCAAACCTACAAAAACAGAAAAGAAAGTAAGCCCCTCCCTCTAGTGCTTGTCATTTAAGTCCCAACTGTGCTATTGCCTTTAACTGTGTAAGACAGCAAGACAGCACATTTTGTAGATTAAACCAATAAACTCACAAACATAAAAGAAACAAATCTCATAATTGTGAATTTCAATTAAAGGAAGGGGGAATCAAAGCAAACATTCTGCTTGAAATTACACAGCTGCTATCTACACAAAATGAGAAAAATGTCTAGAGCCAACCATAATTTTTCAGAGGGAAAAAAAAAAGATGCAGCAAAATCCACAGCAGCCCAGATTGTCGATGCTCCTCACGTCCCAATCAGTAATACAGAAATATTGAGCAATAAATTTCCTGCCTCTCTCCATCTGAAAAGCTCCCACCATCTGTGAAAGACAATTTGTAACAGCCTCAATATTAAGATTCAGTAAACAGACAATCACTCCCATTGTGCCAAGCATTGGCTACATTTGAAGAAAAGCATAAAGCAAAACAATTAGTAACACCAAGACCCCTCTATCACAAATTATTGAGCCACCAAAATAACTAGTTTCAGTTGCTGAGTTTCCTTCCACTGGAAATGAAGGCAGGATATGTCCATGTTTGGTTACCTCTGTGGCTCACGCACAGGCTTCATCCTAATGTCTTGAATTATTATTGATGGCTGAGGCAGTTCTGCTCTGTTGGTGAACCAATAATGTCAAGGCAGTACCTGTAAGATTAATTATAGGAGAGAACAGGCTGAGGTTTTCTAGGACTAAGACATTAATATAGACTGAGCATTAGTTTCAGAGGATTCAACAGACAGCTGGACAAACACCTCAAACATTGTGATCCATACTAAATTCTAGTGGTTATGTCTTAAACAGCATGTGGACGTTATAGAACCATTCTTTCCAACTGTGAGGTACAGAGTATTATTCAGTTTAAAAAGAGAAGACTGAACACTAAAATTGGACAATTCTTTGGGTGACAAGTTCAACTTACACTTCATAGACAGCATAGAAGACACAATTTTATCCCCAGCATAGAAGACACAAAGTTGGCAGCATTGATATCCTCAGAACACATAAAATGTATATATCTCATTGTAATTTCAAAATCTTTGAGGAAATTATAATATTTATGGGTTTACCAGACCATTCCATGTATGGTCTTCCAGAAGGATTATAAAGAACATACACATTTCATTATCTAACTTTCTTTTGGGTAGTAAATTTTATGTTCAGTCTGGTAATAATTGAGAACTGAGAGTTCTTCTCTTTGGCTAATGCTATATTTTATGTAAATATTTTATTTGCCTCCAATATACTTGCATTCTTATGTTTAGCCTATTGAAATTAAAGCCATACGCAGAAACTATAGAGTTAAATAGAATGAACGACATGTTGCAGTTTTAGTCTCTGTCAAATTCAACCCAATTCTGGCCAAATTATAGTTGAATAGTATATAATGTTATCATATATATATTTATATGTGCATATAGAAATATGTAAGATCTGAGCTCACATTTTTCAATTATTCTGAAAGCATATTGGGTATGTACATATCTCATTAATATATTCATAACAGAAATAGTAAGGCATGGGAAGATTAGCTATCATGTACATGGTTCCAGAATGTATAAATATAGTGCTTAGCTCCAAGTCTGAGTAACTTGGCCTCAGCATTCAGTCTTTCACGAGGTGACAAGCTGCCTTGTAGAGTGTGTTGGGGCGTGTGTGCGTGTGTGTGTGTGTGTGTGTGTGTGTGTATGCACATGTAGTATATGCTCTGCAATGGTGTACAATCTTTCTTACTAGTCTAAAGCATCTGGTATATACCAGATAAAACTATAGCCACCAAAATAAAACTATGGGATGGCCAGAAGCTAGTAATAATGTATAGCTGCATTTGTCATTGTAGCTAAGAGACTATTTTATATTCTAATATAGATTATCCAAAATAATTTTTTGTTTATTTGAAATAGGGTTTCACTCTAGCTCAGGCTGACCTGGAATTCACTCTGTACTCTCAGGGTGGCCTCAAACTCATGGTGATCCTCCCACCTCTGCCTCCCAAGTGCTGGTATTAAAGGCATGAACCACCACACCTGGCTCCAAAATAATTCAGTTTGCCTCCTGAGTTAATGCTATTTTCTATTTCCTCTGTATACCCTCAAGAAACATTCACAGGAAAGTGGAAAAGAAATTCCAGATTGATTTGATATATTGTCTTAAAATGTTATGACTTTGGAATATTTAATAATTTAAAGTTAATTATCCGGTATCTCTATGTAGAGATCAATGTCTTTATCAGTCTCAAATAGACAGAGAGGAACAGTGTGCTTGTGAATGAACTTGAATTTCAAGTAACTGAAAGGTTCACATTCATACACATACACAGATCACCAAGTACCTGCACTCTTGTTAAGACTGTTGCAACAGAAATTTAGAATTTAAAAAAATTTACTGTCTAAACTCCAATATATAAACATATGTAGGACAGGAGACTCTACATTTTCTTCTACCGGAGAAGATGGAAGGTAATTGTCTACCAGTTTGCTGTATTCTGCCATCTCACCTTAGGTCAGATTTTAAAAGGTAAGCACCATTGGAGGATTCCTAGCTCTTCTATTATCTCACAGTTCTACCTGCCTATGGGGTATTTTCATACCCATTGACAAATTGTCCTCTTTGTATCATACACGGTGATTAAATGTTTATTGCTTCAGGCACAAATAAACATTCAGATAGATGATTGGGTAGCAAAATGAATGACATGTACTTCATTTTCAATGTATGGCCTGATCTCACCAGCAAGACAGGACCTGATGGCATAAGAAGAGAGTTGAGGCAGTTCTCTGTTGCTCATAATACATTGAGTCTTTTTCCTGACAGCAGTAGCTTAGGACCTTCATGTTCACACCTGATATTCAAAGAAGTTTCTTCATTTTTATCACTTATTTTTGATTCCCATGACATTTAAAATAAATTTTTATTGACAACATCCATATATAATAGACAATATTCCATGGCCATAATCCTCTTCTACTACCCTCCATTTTCCCCTTCCCAAATTACCAAATTGAAACATTTCTTCCAACTAGTCTCTCTTCTATTTTGATATCATCACTTTTGCCTCCTATTAAAACACACAAAAAACTTAATTAACATATTTAGTATTGAGAAATTATTAAACAAGCTTCTCAAGTTTCTTTATAGTCCTTTATAATTGTGTTTCTTAAATGTATGTACCTATCTACCTATCATATTTATAAAAGTATTTACTATATTAATTTTTAACTCCCATTTCCCTCTTTCATATACTACGTAGAAAGCTGTCCAAATGTTGTAACATTCAGAGGCTATAGAATAGAAGTTTTGTAAAATTAATTTGAGGGAACAAAATTCATGCCACAATATGAACTATATCTCATCTTTCAAGGCTGTACATTTACTTTATATGTCACCTTAGAAATTTTGGTATAGGCTGGATAATCATGAAAATGTAAGAAGAAAATTTGTCAAGACTTGAATAGCTCACTTTTGTGTAAGTGGTGTACCAGCAAAATGGGGAAGAACCCATGAACCTATGTTACACATGCTGCAAACTAAAAGGAAAGGGCTTAGATATGGTCCAGAATTTCTCCATGAGCCTCCTAACCTTTTTTTGTATCAAGATTTGAGTCAGTGTCTTATATTTAAGATGTATTGGGATCTATTAATCATTCATTTTATTATTTTTTTTTCTTATTTTTTTGTTTTTTCAAGGTAGCATCTCACTCTAGCCTAGGCTAAACTGAAATTAGTCTCAGGGTGGCCTTGAAATCCTAGAGATCCTCTTACCTCTGCCTCCCAAGTGCTGGGAGTAAAGGTGTGCACCACCATGCCCAGTTTATTTTTACCACTTTTTAAACAATTTCCTCTATGTATCATCAGGTTATTTGTATTAAGAAGGAATGTTGGAGGCTGGAAAGATGGCTTAGTGGTTAAGGCATTTGGTTGTGAAGCCAAAGGACCCAGATTTGATTTCCCCAGACTCATGTAAACCAGATGTACAAGGTGACACATGGATCTGGAGTTTGTATACAGTAACTGAAGGCCCTAGCAGCATGCCTTCTCTCTTTCTCTCTAATAAAATATTTTTTTTTAAGAGAAGGAATGTTGGAAGGTTTCAAAAGCAAAGTAACTTGTATTAGAGGAAATGTAAGAAGATAGTCATGGTAATGTAGTAGAACCCAAAATAAAATTGATGAGAATTAAACCTAAATTCAGGCCAAGTGAGAAATCACCAAGATAGATACTTTGCTTCACTGAGAATTATATAGTTAATTACATCTTAGACATTTTTTTTCACTTTTTCATAAATTTAACTCCCTTGTATACGGGAAGATCAAGTATTACTATCAGGTATGATCAGTATAATTAAGTGCAATCTCTCAAAACATTCTGATAGCAACAGAAGAGGGTGAGCATCTAGTTCAATGCAAGTCAACAGATAAGGCCAAGAGATTCAATAACTTTTAACATAAGGAAATAAAAGAGAATAGATGGTAGCTATGCATTCTATTCAACCATTACCTTCAAGAATTCACTGCAGAACACATGAATTAGAAAAGTAAAAATTGAGCATTCTGGAGAAATCTTAGTTTTATAGTAAGACTTATTTATCTTCAGAAAGATTAACAATTTAAAACTCTAAGTATGAGATTGCATTAAAAGAACATTTGGGGCTGGACAGATGGCTTAGCAGTTAAGCGCATGCCTGTGAAGCCTAAGGACCCCGGTTGGAGGCTCGGTTCCCCAGGTCCCACGTTAGCCAGATGCACAAGGGGACGCACGCGTCTGGAGTTCGTTTGCAGAGGCTGGAAGCCCTGGCGTGCCCATTCTCTCTCTCTTCCTCTATCTGTCTTTCTCTCTGTGTCTGTTGCTCTCAAATAAATAAATTTTTTAAAAAAATATTAAAAAATAAATAAATAAAATAACATTTGTAGCAAATAACAGAAAGGTCAAATATTAGTGTCCCAAACATGAGAGGGGCCTAAATGTTTTCTTATAGGAAAACCTTTTTCTTATTAGAATCATCCATTTCAACTAAAGAGACAAAGAAATAACAATGGATAAATTCATGAGATCTTATATCATAGAAGTATTAACTTTCTCTGCAGGCTTTTACCAAATTCCCTTCATACATAATTAACTACATAATAATATAATCAAACATTGCTTTCAGGGAATGTAAGATAGTGTCCATTTTGTAGTAGGTACCTTGCTATCCTAATTAAGAAAGAGAACCAAAGATATGTTGTAGGTATATTAATTATTCACCTTACAAGAAGCAACTTTGGATATGAAGGGATTGTTTCAGTTATTTATTGAGGAATGGCAATAAGAACATGAAGCAACTCTTCTCATTGCTTCTGCAGCTAAGCAGAAATATGTACATGCTCCTTTTTACTTAACCCAGGATGACTTTGCATGGAGTGGTGCTGTCCAGAGTTATGGTATGTCTTCATATCTTAACTAATCTAATTGAGAAAATGTCTCAGATGTGTCCAGAGTTTGGTTGATTCTATATCTAATCATGTTCACAATAGAGATTAACCATCACAAGTCTATCCCTTTGTCACCCTGACATCCAACCTACCACTTTTAGTCATAATAATCCTCCCTTTGTTTCCATAAGCTTCATGGTCATCTTATAATGCAAAAAGCATTGAATTCAACTTCAAAATCCCCATAGCTTTTAACTGTCTCAACACTGTTCAAAGTTTCAATGTCTAAAAGTGTTCTGAAACTAAAAACAGTTTTTAGGCAAGCCCAACAGACTGGCCATTTTTTTACAAGAGAGATTGAGAAAAAGAGAGAGAGAGAGAGAGAGAGAGAGAGTTGGTGCACCAGGGCCACCAGCCTATAATTGAACTCCAGATGTGTACACCATCTTTTGCTCATGTGGAACCTTGCACTCATGTCACCTTGATGTGTCTGGCTTAGGTGGGATCTGCAGAGTCAAACATGGGTCCTTAGGCTTTACAGGCAAGCACCTTAATTGCTAAGCCATCTCTCCAGCCCTCATAGCAAATATATATACATATACATATACATATACATATATATATATATATATATATATATATTTTTTTTTTTTTCAACATGTGCCACTTTGTGTATCTGGATTGTTGTGGATACTGGCAATTGAACCTGGGCAAGTAGGATTTATATGAAAGTGTCCCAAGTACTAAGCCATCACCTCATCCCTCCAAAAAATTTTAGACTTATTTGGAAGCTTTATTTTTCTATTTTGTTAGTTTCAGTATAATTGGTGTTACTTCTTTAAAAAAAAAAATTGGTAAAGTTATGCAATGACTGGGCATGGACTTTTTAAAATTTTTATTGATTTATTTGAGAGTGACCGACAGAGAGAGGAAGAGGCAGGTAGAGAAATAGAGAGAGAATGAGAGCACCAGGGCCTCCAGCCACTGCAAACAAATTCCAGATGCATGCGCCCCCTTGTGCATCTGGCTAACATGGGTCCTGGGGGATCAAGCCTCCAACCGGGGTTCTTAGGCTTCACAGGCAAGTGCTTAACTACTAAGCCATATCTCCAGCCCTGGGCATGGACTTTTTGTTGGGAGATTCTTTTTTAACTTAAGTTTGATAATTTTTAAAAATATTTTAGTGAACACATTCATTTTAAATGGTTTCTTTTTCCTCATCTGACTTTAGGTTAATATTTTATTTGCTTGAAGTAAAAAGAAATATTTAGGACAATATAAAAACCAGAACAATGGACAATTTCCCTAAATAAAGGTTGGGTCTATATCTTGATCTAATTAAATCATCTAAGAAATAATAGTACTGTGAACCTTTCCACCGTTTTACTTGAAGTATATTCTAAAGCTAAACATAAGAGAATAGAATAGGGCTAGCAATATCCACAGGCTGCTTCTCAGGGGTAACTGTCTATTAATCGACATCTGCGAATAATTACCACAAATAAAATTCTCTGAATCTGTCTCCTAATTTACATACATACACACACACACACACACACACACACACACACACACATATATATATATATATATCATATAAAAATAAATTTGTTCATCAGTGTCACAGAAAGTATATCTTCTATATTCATATAATGTTAAACTTGTTTGGTAATTAAACCTTTTAAGTGAGAGCTTGACACTGAGAATGTAATCATTAAGATTATAATCCATAATCCATAAGTTTCTGATATGGTTCCCAATTCCAGATATGAGCATATTTCTTAGCCAATCCAGAAGCTACTGGTTATCCAACAAGTCTGTGTGCCACTATTGCACTGGCATGTATCCTCCTTAATAGCTCAGGCATGACTTTCTCATGATAGAGTTCCTCCCTCATGTTTAAATAATAATCATCATTACATGCTGTGCCATCTTCCCAGCATGCACATAAATATTTTCAGAAAAATTATTTTACAGGTAAAGCATCTGTAACCATTAAAAGCAATACAGTAGTTAGTATATGGTGGCTTCAAAGAAAAAAATATTGTAAATAAGGGAAAAAAAAGGTTCATTATAATTTTATCTAAGTTTACTTTCAGTCAATAGTCCAATAACATTATCTTCTAAATAAATTACTCCCTCTTTCTGTAAGCCTGCTCCTGGAAGCAAAGTCATATAATAAATGAAGGAGTGAAGTAAATACAGTGTTTTTAGTTTTAAACAATTACTTCTGGCTTTCCCCTTAATGTGCTAATAGTTATGTGTAAAAGAGTATGCCATTCTTTAAGAGGTGCCATTTCTTATTTCTTTATTATCTGTAACCTTTAAAACCTAATCACATGAAACATCAAAATATAAAAAATGTATTGAGCCAGGCATGATAACACATGCATTTAATCCCAGCACTTGGGAAGCAGAAGTAGGAGGATTGCCATGAGCTCAAGGCTACCCTGAGAATACAGAATGAACTCCAGGTCAGCTTGAGCTATAGTGAGGCCCTACCTCAAAACACCAAGAAAAAAAAAAGTATTGAATTTTTATATAAAGTATAATTTACCTCTAGTTTATAGCTCTCATTTGAAAGTATATCATTGAAGCTAAGATTAAGAAATGGGAAAAAAATGACTCAAAAGAGTTATATAACATTCTTAAAGAAATGAAACTTTTGGGCTAGAAGTTCGGCTTAGTGGTTAAGGCACTAGTCTGCAAAGCCAAAAGACCCAGGTTTGATTTCCCAGGACCCATGTAAGAGATGCATAAGAAGGTGGCTCATATTTCTGTAGTGGGCTTGCAGTGACTGTAGTCCCTGGTGCACCCATCCCCCACCTCAAATAAATATAATGCATAATTTAAAAAATGGAACTTGTTCCTTTTAACTTATACCCACTCCATACCCTCATTTCAAAACACATTTAATTGTCTTGGTAACTGACATTTGTAAGATAAGAATTTATATTTTGTTCCCACAGCTTCTAGTTATCAGGAAAGCTGTGATTCTCTTTTCTGAAGGATTTTGGTCTGAATGATGCTTCTACATCTATGTGTAGAAGTTACATTCATATTTCTAGGACAAAATGCCTAACTAGAAGCCATTTATGGGAGGACAGGGTTTATTTTTGCATACAGTATTACGAGAAAGCCTCATCAGTACATGGAAGCATGGGGAAGCATTCCTCTGTGGCATCGCATCTTATCAGTGAAGCAGAATGAGGAAACTCTGGACTTCAGTTTAAGATGGCAGCTTAGGAACCACACCAAAGCAGCCTAGTGGAGAAAAAGCCAAAGAATACCCAGAAAAATACACACTTTTACTAAAAAGTGAGGTGTATAGGAAATTAAACCAGCAGCAAAGAAGTAGGAGAGATCCAGGGCATTCCAGAGCCCACACAGACAGGCCTAAGAGACTCCAGGAGCTGTGGCTCCAGCTCCAGCTCTGGCATTGGCAGCACCGGTTCCAGCAGCAGCAGCACCTCTGGCAGCAGCAGATCCAGCAGTGATGGCAGCAACTCCAGCTCCAGCAGCAGCAGCAATGACAGATCCAGCAGGAGCAGCAGCAGCAGCAGCTCCAGCAGCAGCGGATCCAGCAGCGGTGGTGCCAGGTCTGTGGGGCCACAGTTGCCAGGCTCAGCTTGCCCCACAGGAAAAGCCAGTGCCCAGCTCCAGAAAACAGAACAGTGGTCCAGCAACCCAGCAAGCCTACTTGAATGCACAGGGCACCAAAGAGGGATGCATAACTGAGACCAAATTCATCCAAAAAGGTAACTGGGATTGCACCAGGGAAGGGTCTCACTTGGTCATAAGCTAACTTGGAACCCTCAGCAGACCAGAAATCTTTAACATCTTTGTTGATAGAGGATCTGGTTGTTGTAATACCTACTCTTGCATAAATACTTGGTGCTGTCTTTCATTGAATGTGTACATTTTTTAGTTATAATTTAGAATCTATCCATATTTTGTTCCACTCAGCCTACTTAAACACTCCCATAGCAGGCAAACCCAACCCCTAGGAACACCTTTGTAGATACTCTGAGAGTCTTAAGAGCGATACCTAACACCTTAAGCTCCTACCCTGAAGATATATAACATCAGATCAATTGATACAGCTAAGAATACACAGGTAATTAGAAAATCCAAGCATTAATTTAATCCAAGATGCGAAAATATATACATTATAACACAAGAAATACTAAAAATCAAGACAATATAAATCCACCAAAAAGTATTAATGCATGAGAAATGACCTTCAGTGAGAATGAGTTAGAGGAAATGCCTGAGAAAGATTTCAAAAGAGTGATTGTAAATATGTTCAAAGAAGTCAAAAAGAGGAAATCAAAGAGGAAAGAGGAAATAAAAGGAATCAAAGAAGGCACAGGACACCAATTTAATGAAATAAAGAAGTCAATACAATATATAAATAAGGAAATAGAAATAATAAGGAAAACCAGTCAGAATTACTAGCAATGAAGAACACAGTTAATGAAATGCAAAACTCTGTAGAAAATCTCTCCAGTAGAATGGATGAAGGAGAGGACAGAATATCTAAGGTAGAAAACCAGCTGGCAGATCTAATACAGTCCAACAAAGAGAAAGACAAACTACCAAACAGACAATCCAAAGAAAAAAATATTGAAAGCAGTTAGTGCATTAACTCTGAATACCCGGTGGTCTGGAATAATGAATTTCTGGGTATGCTCTCATTTAAATACTTCCTTCTTTGGGAGTTTCTACCACCCAAAGGATCTACAAGGTGGGGACCAATTAGGACCATCTAACAGTGCAAAATGCTCTTAGTTCAACTTTAAAAGTCCCTGTAGTCATTACCAGTCTCAACACTGCTCTACAGTCCAAAGTAAAACATCTCATCTGAGACTCAAGACAGTCTCTTAAATATGAGCATGTAAAATCAAAACAAAACACAAGTTACATATTTGTAAGTCATAATGGAAGAGTAAAAATTCTCTTTGCAAAACAAAGCATAGCAAAGGGATATGGGACCAGTTAAAAATAGAATACAAGAAAAGCAAATATGAAATACTGCAGTGTCATGCTCCAGCATCCAGGACACAAAATTCTCTTGGTTCCAAAATGTTTAGACCACATTGTTCCCCTACAAATGTTGTATTTGCTTTCGAAGAAAATCTGCTATAACCAGAGCTGGAGCCAGAGCCAACAGCTTTTCTTGAGGGCCACCCAGTATTCCTTGCATCTCCAAAATCTTGGATCCTCCAACCCATGGTTCATCTTCACAGCTCCAAATATTGGCCTCTTAGGGTCAGACTATGACTCTGCTTCACATCATAGCACTGCTGCTGCAGCTTGTAACCCATTTCAAACGTTTCTCATGCTTTCAAAACGGCTACCAGGGAGGATTGCCATCAAGTCTGTTAAGTCCATTGGAGATGAAGTTTGATACTAAGGAAGTGGAAACACCTTCAGCATTCATACTTCAGGACCCTTCATTTAAAAAAAAAATGCATTATTACTAGCTTGAGCCATAATTGGGTGAGGTTTCACTCTTAGAACATCATTTCCATTGTCCCAGTGGAGAGGTACTGGCTGATGCTTAATAGTGGTAATTTCTTTAACAATTGCAATTTAAGTGGAATAAAATCAGCCACTGCCTGGTGTGGTAGTTTGATTCAGTTGTCCCCCATAAACTCAGCTGATGGAGATTTTGGAATTAATGCCTCTGGAGGCAGTATATTGTTGGGGGCAGGCGTATGAGTGTTACAGCCAGTTTCCCTTTGCCAGTGTGTAGCACACTCTCCTGTTGCTGCTGTCCACCTGATGTTGGTAATATGGTGATGTCCACCCTCTTCTAATGGCACCCTTTTCCTCTGCCATCATGGAGTTTCCCCTTGAATAAGTAAGCCAAAATAAACCTTTTTTTGAAAATTTTTGCCACAAGTTGCTCTTAGTTGAGTGCTTTCTGTCAGTAATGTGAACTTGACTAAAACAAATGGGTTTCAAATTTGCTTAAATTTATTTTAATATTTATTTATTTATTTATTTGCAATGAGAGATAGGGAAGGAAAGGAAAGGGGGGGGTTCACAGGGCTTTGTGCCACTGCAAAGGAACTCCAGATATATGTGCCACTTTGTGCATCTGACTTTATGAGGGTACTGGGGAATCAAATGCAGACTATTAGGCTTTACACAGAAGTGCCTTAATGTCTAAGCTATCTTGTTAGCCCAGATTTTTATTTCTTTATGGGTCAAACTTTATATTTGTTCATATCCTTCTGCCCTTGTCTTTCGTCTGCTAAACATACTATACCACTCCATTACTTTTAAGTTCAATACTGATGAAGTTCTCAGGACATGAGCAGCAGGCAGCCAGCCTTTCTACCAGTAGACCACGTCCTAAAAAGTCCATTCTTTCCCCTCTAACACCTCACAAGCCAGTACTTCACAGTCCATACTTCTGTCTACATTTAGGTCTTTAAACACTCTTAGAATTGCCCATCAAGCTTTATCTATGACACTTCAAGGCTTCTCTAGTTAAAGCTCCATATCCCTTCATATTCATATTCATATGACAAAACATCTACAAAAGACATAAAAAAAATCTTCAGGTTCATTGCATCAGTCATCCCACCTTGTACCAATTTTCTTCAGCAGTTATATTTTTATTTCAAGGGGAAAAAGCTAACCAGAAGAAGATTGTGGGATGAAAGACTTTATTTCAGCTTAAAGTATTGGGTGGAAACTTTGTCTTCGTGGGGGAAACATGACAGCCAGGACATTCCATTTTGTCAAGGTAAAGTGAGCTAACTCTGAACAGCCAATAGGCTGGAGTAATAAACCTCAAGGCCCACCCCTATTGAAGCAAGTCCTCTATCTAGGCTCTGTGCCCCTAAGAGTCCACCAGCTGGGGGACAAGTAGGAGGCTTAATCATAAACACTTGAACCTATGAGTTGTATTTTACATGCAAACCATGACATAGTGACAGAAATTTTTCATGCGGATGGTACTTGTGTATATCAACATTTACATGTGTGTGCACATGTATGCCTATGCATATGGAGGACAGAGGTAAATGTCAAGTTTCTGGCTCAAACTTATTCTTTAATAAACACGCTCATGCTGAACTTATAACTACCTCACTGATTTGGTTAGATTAGCCCGCTAGTGAACTCTAGAGACTCTAGTCCCTGTGTGTGCCTACCCAATTATAAGATTACAGCTATGCACGATAATGGCAAAAAAAATTTACATGTATTCTGGTGATTTAGACTTAGGTCTTCATGCTTATATGAAAAGCACTTTTTTTAGATTACTGTTTTTTTTCTTCTCTTATTATGTTTAGCCTTTTTAGCTACTCCTTTTCTTATATTTTTATGGAAACAATTTTTTGAAAATAATTAGATCTATAAAAAAAATTCTTTTAATTTTCATAGCTAGACTTTTTCTTTTACCACTGTACAATGATATCTTCACAGTATATCAGAATGTTTGAGGACAGTGTTTGTCTCTTAGTACTTGAAAAATTCTATGCCTCTTTTTTTTCTCAATTTTTATTAACATTTTTCATGATTATAAAAAAATGTCCCATGGTAATACCCTCCCTGCCCCCCACCACTTTCTCCTTTAAAATTACATTCTCCATCATATTACCTCCCCATCTCAATCATTCTACTTACATACATACAATACCAAACTATTAAGTACCCTCCTACCTTCCTTTCTCTTCCCTTTATATCTCCTTTTTAACTTACTGGCCTCTGCTACTGAGATTTTTCCTTCTCACGTAGAAGCCCAAGCATCTGTAGCTAGGATCCACATATGAGGGAGAACATGTGGCACTTGGCTTTCTGGGCCTGGGTTACCTCACTTAGTATAAACCTTTCCAGATCCAACATTTTTTTTTTTTGTTTTGCAAATTTCATAACCAGTTTTCTTTACCACTGAGTAGAAGTCCATTGTATAAATGTGCCATATCTTCAGTATCCACTCATCAGTTGAGGGATATCTAGGCAGGTTCCATTTCCCAGCTATTATAAATTGAGCAGCAATAAACATGGTTGAGCACATACTTCTAAGGAAATGAAATGAATCCTTAGGATATATGCCTAGGAGTGCTACAGCTGGGTCATAGGGTAGATCAATCTTTACATGTTTTAGGAACCTCCACACTAATTTTCACAATGGCTGGACCAGATTGCATTCCCACCAGCAGTGTAGAAGGGTTCCCCTTTCTCCACATCCCCGCCAACATTTATGATCGTTTGTTTCATGATGGTAGCCAATCTGACAGGAGTGAGATGGAATCTCAATGTAGTTTTAATCTGCATTTCCCTGATGACTAGGGATGTAGAACAGTTTTTTAGATATTTATATGCCATCCGTATTTCTTCCTTTAGAACTCTCTATTTAGCTCCATAGCCCATTTTTTAATTGGCTTGTTTGATTTCTTATTATTTAACTTTTTGAGTTCTTTATATATCCTAGATATTAATCCTTTATCAGATACATAGCTGGAAAAGATTTTTTCCCATTCTGTAGGTTGCCTCTTTGCTTTATTCACAGTGTCCTTTGCAGTACAAAATTTTTGTAATTTCATGAGGTCCCAGTGGTTAATCTATGATTTTATTGCCTGAGCAATTGGGGTTATATTCATAAAGTCCTTCCCAAGACCAATATGTTGAAGAGTTTCCCCTACTTTTTCCTCTAGCAGTTTCAGAGTTTCAGGTCTGATGTTAAGGTCTTTAAAACATTTGGACTTAATTCTTGTGCATGGAGAGAGAGAAGAATCTATTTTCATCTTTCTACAGATACATATCCAGTTTTCCTAACAACATTTTTTGAAGAGGCTGTCTTATCTCCAACGAATATTTTTGGTGTTTTTATTTACTATCAGGTGGCTATAGCTACCTGAACTTACATCTGGGTCCTCTATACTGTTCCATTGACCTACATGCCTGGGTTTGTGCCAGTACCATGCTGTTTTTGTTACTATGGCTCTGTAGTATTGGTTAAAATCAGGTATGGTGATATCACCAGCCTTATTTTTGTTGCTCAGTATTATTTTATATATCCGAGGTTTTCTGTGATTCCAAATGAATTTTGGGGTTTTTTTTTTTCTATTTTCATGAAGAATGCCTTTGAAATTTTGATGGGGATTGCATTAAATGTTTAGATTGCTTTTGGTAAGATTGCCATTTTCACAATATTGATTCTTCCAATACAGGAACAAGGGATGTTTTTCCACTTCCTAGTATCTTCTGCAATTTCTTGCTTGAGTGTTTTAAAGTTCTCATGGTAGAGATTCGTTACTTCCTTGGTTAGATTTATTATAAGGTACATTGATTTTTTTGATGCAATTGTAAATGGGGAGTGATTCTCTGATTTCATCCTCTGTGTGTTTGTTGTTAGCATATATGCAGGCTACTGATATCTGTGTATTTTTATTGTATCCTGCTACATGGCTGTAGGTTTTCATCAGCTCTAACAGTTTGCTAGTGGAGTCTTTAGGGTCCTTTATGTATAGAATCATGTCATCTGCAAATAATGATAACTTGATCTGTTCCCTTCCAATTTGTATCCCTTTTATGTGTAACTCTGGCCTTATTGCTAAGGCTAAGACTTCCAGTACTATATTAAATAAAAGTGGGGACAGTGGACATCCTTGTCTTGTTCCTGATTATAGTTGAAAAGCTTTAGTTTTTCCCCACTTAGTAATATGTTGGCTGTAAGCTTGTCATAAATAGCCTTTATTATATTGAGATATGCTCCTTCTATTCCCAGTGTCTCTAGGACTTTTATCATGAAGCGATGTTGGATTTTGTTTGCATATAATGAGATGCTCATGTGATTTTTGTCCTTCAATCCATTTATATAGTGAATTACATTTATTGATTTGCATATATTTTTTAAAATATTTTTAAAAAATTATTTATTTATTTATTTATTTGAGAGCGACAGACACAGAGAGAAAGACAGATAGAGGAAGAGAGAGAGAATGGGCATGCCAGGCAGCCTCTGCAAACGAGCTCCAGACGCATGTGCCCCCTTGTGCATCTGGCTAATGTGGGACCTGGGGAACCGAGCCTCGAACCGGGGTCCTTAGGCTTCACAGGCAAGTGCTTAACCGCTAAGCCATCTCTGCAGCCCTGATTTGCATATATTGAACCATCCCTGCATTTCTGAGATAAAGCCTACTTGGTCCAGTTGAATGATTTTTCTGATATATTCTTGTATTCTGTTTGGCAATATTTTGTTGTGAATTTTTGCATCTATGTTCATGAGGGAGATTGGTCTGTAATTTTCTTTTTATGTTTTATCTTTGTCTGGTTTTGGTATCATGGTGATGCTGGCTTCATAGAAGAAGTTTGGTAGAATTCCTTATTTTTCTATTTCATAGAAAAGCTTAAGAGCAATGGTGTTAGCTCTTGGTTGAAGGTCTGGTAAAATTCAGCAGTGAATCCTTCTGGGCCTGGGCATTTTTTAGTTGGGAGATTTTTGATAACTGTTCAGATAGTCATGCTTGTTATAGGTGTATTTAAGTGACTAATCTCATCTTGATTTAATTTAGGTAGGTCATTTAATCAAGGAACTCATCCATTTTTTTTCAGATTTTCATACTTTGTGGAGTATATGCTTTCATAATATGTCCCTATGATATTTTTGCATTTCTCTGGCATGTGTTGTGATGTTAGCTTTTTGTCTCTAATTTTATTAATTTGTGTCTTGTCTCTCTTTTGGTCAGATTTGCTAAGGGTTTATCGATCTTGTTTATCCTTTCAAAGAACCAACTATTTGTTTCATTAATTCTTTTGATATTTTTTGTTTCTATTTCATTAATTTCTGCCCTAATCTTTATTATTTCTTCCCATCTACTGATTTTTGGTTAGCCTTGTTCTCATTTTTCCAAGGCTTTAAGGTGAAGCATTAGGTCATTTACTTCGACCTTTATATTTTTTTAATATAGGCACTTAAAGGTATAAATTTACATCTTAGAACTGTCTTCTTTGTGTCCCAGACATTTTGGTATATTGTTTTCTCATTATCGTTTTACTCTATAATTTTTTTTTTAATTTCCTTCTTGATTTCTTCATTGTCCCATTCATCATTTAGTAGTGTATTGTTTAGTTTCCATGATTTTGTGTATGCACTATAGCCTTTCTTGCTATTGATTTGTAGTTTGTTTCCATTGTGGTCAGATAGAATGCAAGGAATTATTTCAATTTTCCTAAATTTGTTAAGATTTGCTTGTGTCCTAATATATGGTCTATTTTCGAGAATGTTCCATATGCTGCTGAAAAGAATGTATATTCTGCAGCATTTGGATGAAATTTCCTGTATATACCTGTTAGGTCCATTCCTTCTATGACCAGATGCCTCTCTTTTTATTTTTTCCCTGGATGATATGTCAATTGATGAGAGTGGGGTCTTGAAGTCACCCACTACCATTGTGTTTGGTGTTATCTGTAACCTTAGTTCTAGTAGTATTTGTTTGATGAATTTGGGAACCCCCATCTTAGCTGCATATATGTTTATTTTTGTAATGTCCTCCTGTTGGAGTGTGCCCTTAATCAATATAAAATGACCTTCCTTATCTTTCTTGACTAACATTGGACTGAAGTCTAACTTGTCAGATATTAGGATAGCACTCTCTGCTTATTTGCTAGGCCCATTTACTTGAAACACCGTCTTCCAACCTTTCACCCTAAGATAATATTTATCCTTTGTAGAAAGGTGAGTTTCTTGGAGACAACAAATTATAGGATCCTGGTTTTTAACCCAGTCTGCAAACCTATGTCTTTTGGTTGGGGCATTGAGGCCATTGATATTAAGAGATATTATTGAAAGGTGTGCATTTATGTTTGTCATTTTTGTGTGTGTGTGTGGTTCTGGTTCTACCTGTGCTCTCTTGTGTCAACTAGTATTTGAGTATTGCTTGTTTTTGTCCAGGTTTCTTATATGTGTGCTTTTCCTTCTCTTTGGCATGGAGGATTCTTTCAAGTATTTTGTGTAGAGCTTGTTTTGTCTTCAAATACTCCATTAGCCTGCTTTTGACATGGAATGTCCATATTTCTCTGCATATTTGAATGTATAGCTTTGCAGAGTAAAGTAACGTTGGTTGACAGTTGTTGTCTTTCAGAGTTTGGAATTCACACTCCAAGCCCTTCTGGCTTTTAAAGTATGTGTCGAGTAATCTGCTGTAATCCTGATGGGCTTGGTTTTGTAGGTAACTTGAGTTTTCTCTCTAACTGCTTTTCATAATTTTTCTTTGGATTGTGTGTTTGGTAGTTTGAGTATAATATGGTGAGGAGAGGTTCTTTCCAGGTTTTGTCTGGCTGGGGTTCTAAAGGCTTCCTGTATCTGAATTGGCACCTCTTTCCCAATTTGGAGGAAGTTTTCTTCTATGAATTTGTTGAGGTTGCCTACTATGCCTTTGGAGTGATATTCTTCTCATTCTACTATACCCTGAATTCTTATGTTTGATCTTTTCATAGTGTCCTGAATATCTTGAAATTCCCATTCATACTTTTCTATTAGTTTGTTTTTCTCTTTGTTGGACTGTATTAGATCTGCCAGCTGGTCTTCTGGCTTAGATATTCTGTCCTCTCCTTCATCCATTCTACTATAGAGATTTTCTACTGAGTTTTACATTTCATTAACTGTGTTCTTCTTTGCTAGTAATTCTGACTGGTTTTTCTCTATTATTTCTATTTCCTTATTTATGTCTTTTATTGAGTTCTTTATTTTGTTAAATTCATGCCCTGTGTCTTCTTTGATTCCTTTGATTGATTTCCTGTGTAATTCTTTTTACTTCTTCTTTGACTTCTTTGAACATATTTACAATCATTCTTTTGAAATCTTTCTCAGGCATTTCCTCTAACTCGTTCTCACTGGAGGTTATTTCTGATGCATTAATACTTTTTTGTGGATTTATATTGCCTTGATTTTTGGTGTTTCTTGTGTTATAATGTATATATTTTTGCGTCTTGGATTAAGTTAATGCTTGAATTTTCTAGTTAGCTGGGTATTCTTAGCTGTATCAATTGATCTGTTGTTATATATCTTCAGTGTAGGAGATTAAGATGTTAGGTGTGGCTCAACACTTTCAGAGTACCTACAAAAGTGTTCCTAGGGTTTGAGTTTGCCTGCTATGGGAGTATTCAAGTAGGCTGAGTGGCACAAAATAAAGGTACATTCTAAAATTTAACTAAACATTGTACACATTCAATCAAAAACAGCACTTAATATTTATGCAAGAGTAGGTATCATAACAACCAGATCCTCTATCAACAAAGAGGTTCAGATTTCTGGTCTGTTGAGGGTTCCAAGTCAGCTTGTGACCAAGTGGGACCCTTCCTTGGTGCAATCCCAGTTACCTTTTTGGATGATTTTAGTCCCAGTCAAGTAGGTGGCTGGGTCGCTGAATCGCTGTTCTGTTTTCTGTACCTGGGCACTTGGTTTTCCTGCAGGGCATTCCAAGCCTGGCAACTCTGGCCCTGCAGATGGGCACCCCCACTGCTGGAACCACCATTACCCCTGCTGAAGCTGCCACGGCTGCTGCTGAAGCTGCCGCTGCTTGTTCCACCACTGCTACTGCTGAAGCTTCCCCTGCTGTGTCTGCTGCTGCTGCTGCTGGGTCCACTGCTGATGGAGCAGCTATTGCCAGTGCCAGAGCCACTGCTGTTGCTGCTGGAGCTGGAGCTGCGGTTTCCACCACCAGTTCTGCTGCCAGAGCCAGGTTCACCACTGCTGGAGCTGCTTCAGCCTGCCTGTGTGGGCTCTGGATGTTCTGGGTCTCTCCTACTTCTCTGCTGCTGTTTTAATTTCTTATAAACCTCCCTGTTTAGTAAAAGTTTGTATTTTGCTGGGTTTTCTTTGGCTTTTTCTCCCCTAGGCTGCTTTGGTGTGGTTCCTATGCTGCCATCTTAACCAGAAGTTGTGTTGTGCCTCTTTTTATGGCTGCCATTTTTGCTGATGAAAAATCACTGTTATTCAAATCATGTTTCCCTGTAGTTAAGATATCATGTCATATGTTAAAGGATCACATTTTTGGTTCTAAGGATATATGTAGATTTATCTTGTTTGGTCTTACTCCACTTAGTGAACAATATGTTCATAAATTTCACTAATTATTAGGTTGATCACTTTAGTATCAAATTGATGATTTTTCAGTATGTTTTGAGAAGGAGTCTGGTTTCTCAACACATTTTTCTTTTCTTTTCTTTTCTTTTTCCAGAATATATGATGTATATTGCTGTAGGTCAAGTCCAGGATTAGTTTACTCCATTAAACATACTACTATTGAGTGGATCAAATGACTTTTTCTTTTTGTTATGGAATATTTTATTTTGAACTTAACATTTAACTCATATGATATCTTCTGTTTTTCTGCAGAGGTGCTTTATAACTTCACTGACACATTATAGTTTTATTATTTATTTTGGGTTTTATTTCTTACTAAAGAATGCTTATCATTAAAAAAGTATATTTTCAGACAATTTGGACATAAACATTATCTTATTTTTGACATTAGTATTCATTGTTCTCACTGAAATTGTGGTATTTCTAGTTTGGTATTAGTGATCAAAATTAAATTAAATCCTTGACTTTTTGCAATTATGCTATGAGAAACTGGACCTTCTTAAAACTTTCTTATTGGCCTGACTTTCTGTGACAGTCTTACAACAAAATAATAGTTTGACAAATGCTAGCAGAAGTCCATATTCCTTGTTTATCTTCCACTTAAACACATGAAAATTGTAACATTTTATTTTTTTCTATCTCATTGTGAGGACAGTGGCTCCTCATGACTCTGCTAACATTGTGACAGGAGTAAAATTTTGTATTACTAATCGGTGATAATAATACTTATCTTTCTCCAGTGGCCCTTTTTTTGAATCCCACTAACATGTAAGGAGTGCATGGATGTCATGGTGTGGTTGGAGAAGTTCATATTGTCCATGAAGTTCAATTGGTGGTCACACAGTATTAGAGAGACTTGTTAATGCTTGTGGTAATATAAATCTTATTTCTCTATTGGGCTTCCCCAGCACAACCAGGACAAAGCCTCCTTGTTATTTTGTGACAGTGTGCTTAGACAGGTTTTGGTGGATCCACATTTCTTACTATCACAATATGGTCTTTGTGGGTGTTTGCTTGGAATTAAGTGGTTGTATTAAAAGCTTATTAAAAGCCTTCTTCTTTGCTCCTAATCCTTTGATTAGAGAAAATAGTCACTTGTTATAACATGTGCTGCCTACGCATACTGGAATTTCTTGGTGGGCTGTATCTTCAGTTCCAAATCTGACACATATAAGACTTTTAGAAAACTCGGGAAATCTGTTATCTTGTTGTTTGTTCTCAAGGACCATAGATAATGAGTGTTCTTTTTCCTCTCCTCTCAAACCTCTTCTGTGTTTATTTTATACATGAGATGCAAAACTATAACTATACTTAATGGGATTTATGGGAAAATAATATATTGTTCATCTAAACAATAGGTCTGTTCTAGAAATATGGTTGTAATATTTCCAAATATTGGAAGATGAAAATATATAGTTAACTTGTGATAAAATGTTTTAATTTTGCCAAGTATGTAATTCAGATGACTTTCCTAGAGTTATAGGTTGCTTTGGTTCTTAATTCAATTTTATAATTGTTGTCTTTCATTTGGAGTTTGCAGCACATTTACAATGAATTTATGTTTAATAATACTGAACTTAAGTCTATGGTTGAGCTTCCCATTTTCTTTAGTTATGTTCTTTATTTTGCCTTTTGCTGGCTACCAAGAGACTGGTTTGTAGATTTGTTTCATTTTCTGTATTGGCTGTTTTGGCTGTCTGTATGCAGATAGTTTTTATGACACAGAGGAATGAGTTCTGGACAATAGAGAACTGAATCATGTTGTCATTTTTTCCATTAATTGATGTTTAATTGAGCAAGCCATTTATCATTTTGACTTGCTTACCCAACTATAGTATAGATAGTTATAGTCTCAATTTTCTAATTTCATTTACTTTTTTGTTGTTGTTGTTTTGTTCAAGGTAGGGTTTCACTCTAACTCAGGCTGATCTGGAATTCACTACATATTCTCAGGCTGGCTTCAAACTCATGGTGATCCTCCTACCTCTGCCTCCCAAGTGCTGGTATCAAATGCATGCACCACCATGCCCAGCTTCTAATTGCATATTTTTTACAGTCTGTATGTATACTGGTAGAACATACTTTCATTACAAGATTATTTTAAATCATTTCCAAATTTTAATTTAATGATGAATTCATTTCTTTCTCTTTTTTTTGATATAGAGTCTAACTCTAGGCCAAGTTGAGTTGGAACTCACTCTGTAAAATGCTGAAATTAAAGATGTGTGCCACTACAACTAGCTGATTCTTTTTAACTACATTAGTCCAGTAAAATAAAATGCATTCACTTATTGATCAACATTATCTGTTCTATCGTGATATATATATATATATATATATATATATATATATATATATATGTATGTATATATGCATAGATATGTATGTATATATAGCAATGTGAATTTTCACACTTTTTGGAAATAGTTTAATATTCATTTAATTATGGTATTTTCCAGATATCACATTTTAAAATTATTTTTTACTTATTTGAGAGAGTATATGTGAGCATGGGATCTGGTCCTCTTGCTGCATGGTAAGTCAAACTTACATTGGCAGGATTTTTAAAGCAAGTTATCATTATTTATTTATTCATTTATTTATTTATTTGGGTTTTCCAAGATAGGGTCTCACTCTAGCTCAGGATGACTTGGAATCTGCTATGTAGTCTCAGGGTGGCCTCAAATTCACAGTAATCTTCCTACCTCTGTCTCCCAAGTGCTTGGATTAAAGGCATGTGCCACCACACCTAGCTAAAGCAAATTATTTTAGTTGAGACTTCCCCCAAACAGGATATGACATTTTATTTTTTTCATTTACACAAGGACAATCATTATGATAAATTCACTTTCAAAATATTATCATAAACACTCTAAATTTTGAATTATAACTTTCTTCTTTTATATAAAGCAAAATCTAATTAAAAAAAATAAGGATAGATAAAACATTTATATTTTCTTTTCTTTTCTTTCTTTCTTTCTTTCTTTTTTTTTTTTTGTGTGTGTTTTGTTTTTTGAGGTAGGGTCTCACTCTGGTCCAGGCTGACCTGGAATTAACTCTGCAGTTTCAGGGTGGCCTTGAACTCACAGCAATCCTCCTACCTATGCCTCCCAAGTGCTGGGATTATAGGAATGTGCCACCACACCCGGCAAAACATATATATTTTCAACAAGAAAAGCAACATTATTCAGTCACTCAGTTAGTTTTAGTAAGTCCTTGGGCACTAAGAAAGACCCTCAAAATTGTTTTTTGGAAATAATACTTGCATAGTTTGAATGCAGTAGAAAAATTTTGTGGCAACAAAATAGTGTTAAACTATGCTTTGCTGTACACCGATTATTAGTTTTCAAACTCTTTATATGCTGCAAGGGCAAGCTTACAAAGCAAACTATTTATCATTATAATGGTTGGTGCATGTTTTAGTAATGACCCAATGGTGTTGTCCCCATTTTAACCAAAAGCAGTAGGATTGGGGCTGGAGAGATGGCTGAGAGGTTAAGCACTTGCCTGTGAAGCCTAAGGAGACTGGTTTGAGACTTGATTCCCCAGGACCCACGTTAGCCAGATGCAGAAGGGGGCGCACGTGTCTGGAGTTCGATTGCAGTTGCTGGAGGCCTTGGCGCGCCCATTCTCTCTCTCTCTCTCTCCCTCTTTCCCTCTCTATTGCTTTCAAATAAATAAAAAATAAAAAAAATTAAAAAGCAATAGAATTATGCTCTATTATGCAATAGTACATAATGCTACCATAAATATATTTCAATGTTTTTCATTTATTCCACTATATGATGTTTCTTAAAAAAAAAAAACACTGAGATACATTTAAGACTGTTCTTTTAACTTTTAGCTTTTTATTTCTTAAGCATTTGAATTTCAAACAAAAATCATCCCCCATTACAGTTTGAATGTGTTACATTTCTACCCAAATGCTTGCCATTTTTTAAACTGTTATAATATTCCTAAAAGCTGACTTCAATGACTGCATCACTGAAATCCAACTTTATAAAGTCATGAAATACAAAGTAACTTGAAAATGAAAGGAATGAAAACAACTGATAATTATAACCAGAAGCAGGTTTAGTTTAATGGAAGGTAGACAAAGATACCTCTCAGTACCACAGGTAAAGTGGTTGGAAAAGGCAGCAGATGAAGCTTCTAAAGAAATACCCCTAGAATGTAGATCCAGAATGTACTAGAGATGGCATGTCTGATGGCCACTAAATTCCAGGGACAATGCTGTAGTGTTTCCATGTGCAGAACACTATTTGTTATTGTCTTCTTCTCAATCATTCACACTGTTATTAACAGCTGCTATGAAAGACATAGAATTAAGTATCATGTTGTATGAACCTCCACCAACATGGAAATAATATATCTCTCCTTACTGCTTAAGCATAATTGAAATACAATTTTACTGAATATACCTTAATAATATATTATTTATTGATAAAATTAAACTGAATCTTCTATTATAGTATAATTATTTTTCATTTCTTGGACAAGTTATGGTTTCTTGGAACTAATCATCAATTTGTTATTTTAGTTTGTTTAGTTTACTATGAACTTAATACTATTAACTTAGTAATGACTCCCATAACTACATTTTCAAACAGCAGAAGCTTTTTCTGCTTTTAATCCTTGAAATTTTCAGTGCTGGATAATTTGACACCATTGCTTGAAAACTCTCTTTTTCCTTATCTAACAGAAATGATTACATCTCTTGACACCTTTTTATTTACATAGTTGAACCATAGAGTGAACTAAGGAAGTAGATAATATGTTTTGTATTAAAATATTATATATATCATATATACTGTATGTAAGTATATAGATAGGATTCAAACAAAGAAGAAAATGACAGAATTTTACTGGACAAGATGGATGGTTTTTATCTATAGCTTGTATATGTGGAGAACTGTGGTGTACATATATGCAAACTGTCTCCAGCTATAGCTAAAAATAGAAATAGCTGCCCTGAGTTCACACAAATCTTTATTTTAGTTTTAAATTATTCATTTATTTATTTTCAAGGAAAGAGAGAGAGCAAATGTACAGGAATGGGTTGTCAGGGCCTCTTGTCACTGCAAACAAACCCTAGACAAATGCTCCATTTTGTGCATCTAGCCTTACATGGGTATTAGGGAATCTAACTGAGCCATAAAGCTTTTCAAGCAAACTCCTTTAACTGCTAATCCATCTCTCAACATTTAAAAAAAACAAAAGCTATCTTTCCAATCATTCTGTTCTAATTTTCTTTCAGAAAGGCTCTAGCTGAATCTTGCAATGAATAAATTGGTGTTGCCAAAGAAGTATACTTAAATACATAAAATAAGGAAGAGTTGATCAAATATTTAGAAATGAAAAATGTATTTCACAAAATTGTAATAAAGGGATTCCAATCTTTCAGTTAAGCAATGGACTTAAAGTTTAAAGTTCATTCCATTCCAAATGGAACATGAAGAGTTTGGATTCTTATTTGATATTAATCAGAATTTGTTCAAGCAAGAAGAAAGTATTATATTCATTCATTACAAATAAGATGCATCTAGGGTTGGGTAGATAGCTCAGTGGTTAAAGGTTCTTGTTTGCAAAGGCTGCTAACCCCAAATCAATTCACAAATAGAACATGTAAGTTTGCAGAAATTGGAGTCCCTGGAGTGTTGCATATGCACACACACACACACACACACACACACACACACACACACACACACGTGCAAGCAAATAAACAAAAAAGAGATATTAGAAAACCTAGATCCCTTGAATAGTAGGCAGGCCTGAAGCACAGAAACCTTCAATGAGAGCAAGAATACCACTGGCCCCACTAGCTGTAACCTTGAGTTAGAGGAAGATTAGCTACTGTCACAAAGCCCAAGTTAGTCCAGAATCTTCCCCCCTTAGTCTAGAACACACATGTTGCAGTCAGGTTCACATTGCTGGTAGAAGTCACCCAATCAAGAGCATCATGTGGGAAAAAGAGATTTATTTTTGGCTTAAAGACTTGATGGGAAGCTTCATGATGGCATGGGAAACTGATAGCATGAGCAGAGGTGGACAGCACCCACTGGCCAACATCAGGTGGACTACGGCAACAGTAAAGTGTGCCAAACACAGCCAATGGATATAAGATCCATAAGCCCTTCCTCAACAACATACCACCTCCAGGAGGCTTTAATTTCCAATTTCCATCAGCTGTGGAGACTAGAATTCAGAATACATAAGTTTATGGGGAACATCTGCATCAAACCACCACATTCTGCCTCTAGCCCCCATAAACTGATAACCATCTGTGATATAAAATGCAATTCATTCAGTCCAACTTTAAAAGTCTCCATAGTTTTTGTCAATCTTAATGATGTTCAAACATCCCCATAATCCAAGGTCTTTTAACTGAGCCATAACACACAAGACAAACAAACAAACAAAAAACATAATAGCACAGAATAAACACTGATACTGCAAAAGATGGCACTGGGCATAGCAAAGAAATATTCAATCAACATAAGATTGAAGCAGAGCAAACATCAACTCTGTAGTTTCAAGTCCAACAACTCTAGTCAGTGGAAAGTCTCCAAGTCCAATAATTCTAACCAGCAATAAGGCTCTGGAGTTCTGGTTCTTTCCCTCTATCAAGGCTACTCACAGTTCTGGAAAACATTGTTGGTCTTAGGCCAACAGCTCTCTTGACAGCGATTTCATGGTCCTAGCACCTCCACTAGGTCTCCATTGCAACCCAAGGTTCATCCTCATGGCTCCATGGGGTCTCCATGCAGGCATCCACCAAACTTGCTTCACACTGCCCATGGCCATTTTCAAAACACAAGAATGTGTTGTAAACTCAATAACCCTCTCTTTCCCACATTTCTTATACCCCAAAGTTCTAAGTAGGGTACCAATTTGTCAATCCAGGGGAGAATAAAGCAGACTTTGAAGAATGGTATACTCCTTTAACATTCAAGCCCCTTCAAAAGAGTCTACATTCTTCCTGTTGCCCCAGTGCAGGCCAGCTGGCCCAATCTTGAAGGTTGTAATCTCTCAATTGCAGCTAGATGGTCAACAGTTCACCCATAGATTTTTCTTTCTGTGTCATATAACCTGTGCTCACACCAGTCCATTTCTACACAAAACAACCCTGCACAACTTCTCAGGATATGGGAATAAAAGCAAACTTTTCACACAAACTGCCTCTAGCCCAGTCCAAGCAAAGCTCTTTCTCACCCTCATAAGCCAAACCTCACAGTCCATAGTTCTTACTGCATTCTGGTATTTCAACTCTGACCAGAATAGTCCATCAAGCTGTACTTACAACATTGCAAGGTGTCTCTTAGGCCAAGGTTTCAAATCCTTCCATATTCCTCTTGAAAACCAGCTTCAAACGGCCAAAGCCACATAGTCAGGTGTCTAGCAGCAATCCCACTCCTCAGTACCACTTTACTGTTGCAGTCAGGTTGACATTGCTGGTATAAATCACCCAATTAAGAGCATCTTTGAGCCGGGCGTGGTGGTGCACGCCTTTAATCCCAGCACTCGGGAGGCAGAGGTAGGAGGATCGCCGTGAGTTCAAGGCCACCCTGAGACTACAGAGTTAATTCCAGGTCAGCCTAGACCAGAGTGAGACCCTACCTCGAAAAATCAAAAAAAAAAAAAAAAAAAAAAAGAGCATCTTTGGTGGGAAAAAGAGGTTTATTTTGGCTTGCAGTTTCGAGGGGAAGATTCATGATGGCAGGGTGAAATGATGGCATGAGCAGAGGGTGGACATTAACCCCTGCCCAACATCACATGGACACTATGCTAAACATGAGCATGGGGAAACTGGCCATAACACCCATAAGCCTATCCCCAACAATACATTACCTCCAGGAGGCTTTAATATCCAATGGCCATCAGCTGAAGAGACTATCATTCAGAATACCTAAGTTTATGGGGGACACCTGAATCAAACTACCACAACACTTTTACTCTGCTGATCTTTCTATACAATACAAGGGCTCCCCTTCCATGCCCCCTCCTCAAAGTCCTTAAAAGTAGACAAGGTTCCTTCTTCAAACCCCCACCTTGTTTGGCTACCTGTCTATGTTATTAAAGCTCTTGCTAAAGAAAGATTAACTCATTGTCTCTGAAACCAATCTCCTTTCCTCTTCCTGTTTAGAATATAACAAGACACATGCTTTTCTATCTTTTCAAAAAATATATATTTTATTTATTTATTTCAGAGAGAGAAAGAAAGAGAAAGAAAAATAAAAACAAAAGAGGAAGAGAGACAAAGAGAGAGAAGAGGCATGTCAAAGCCTCTAGCCATTGCAAATGATCTCCAAACACATGCACCACCTTGTTTGTGTATCTGGCTTATGTGGGTACTGGGGAATTAAACCTTGGTCATTAAGCTTTTCAGGAAAGTACCTTAACTGCTAAGCCATCTCTCCAGCCCTAGTCTATCTTAACAATGATAATTTAATTTTAAAATTATATGTATCCCCTCCCGTCTCAATAAGTCTCAATTTTCCGGGTGCTAACTTACTCTCCGTTGGAGAATCTGCTTCTTTTTTACAGATAGATGCAGATCCTAAGAAGAGAGCTGCCCCAACATACCTCAAAAGCAGCCCAACTGAAACTAAGGACAACTGGCGAAATAAGCAAGGGTGATGTTTTCCTGTGAACCGGATACCAGCACAAAGGGGAAGGAGATCAACGCAGAGAAAAATCAACTCCTACCAAAGCAAAGAGCCAGAGCCTCAGAGGCCCCCAACACCTCAGCACTGAAGCAGACCAAAAATGAACCCAACATGGCTCAGGGAAATTTTGCGGAAGAGGGGACAGAAAGAATGTCAGAGTCACATGTTGGGTCATGATTTGCAGAGACATTTATCATACCAATAACTGGGGGCTAACTCCACAATGCACGACCCATTTTCATTAACAAGGAGGGTCTAATGGGAAGGGGTAGATCACAGATGAGCCTAAATAATGGTACCAAACTGCCTGTATTTACTGAAAAGAAAACTAATAAATTAAATTAAAAAAAAAAGATAAAAAAAAATAAGTCTCTCTTTTATTTTGATGTTATCATCTTTCCCTCCTCTTATGATGGTCTTCTGTAGGTAGTATCAGTCACTATGAGGTCATGGATATCGAGGCCATTTTATGTCTGGAGGGAGCACGTTATAAGGAGTCCAACCCTTCCTTTGTCTCTTACATTCTTTCTGCCACCTCTTCCACATTAGACCATGAGCCTTGGAAGGCGTGATTGAGAACTTACTCGGTACTCTAGTCACTTCTTTCTAGCACCAGGATATCTTCTGAGTCATCCCAAGGTCACTGCCATCTGAAAATAGAAGATTCTCTACCCAAAGTGAGAGTAGCATTGATATAAGGGTATGATTATTAAGAGAAGTGCTTACTGGGCAGTTTGATAAGCATAGTATATACATTTAGCCAAACATCAGCAGATGTTACACCCTAGGGATAATGACTACCCCTGTTTTAAGTTTTTAGTAAAATAAATGTATTCCCTCCCTTGGAGCAGGCCTCCAGTCCAATTGGAGGGCAGTTGTTTTCCACCGTGACAGACATGCCACTATTGCACTGGTTGGTTCATTTGGCCTGACTGACCAAATATAAGGCTTGCAGTGTCCACTGTTGAGTATCTTCACTGATGGTTTCTCTTTCTCCCATTCAATGGCATGTAGAATGGCTTCTATCAGCTTTCTGTCAGCTGGTCTACATGGAGGAGTTTATCAGCTCAGTTCCAGCAGGATTTCGCAGTGGCCTTGCAGCCCAAGTATGTGGAGTCTTCAGCAGTAGGGTCTTACCATCAATTCCTAGTGGTAAACCAATGGCTTCAGCAATGGCCTATAATGTTTTGGGGGCATCAGGGACCTCCCTAGCCAAAAAGTCACAGGAAGGTATCCCATCTCTGGCACTGAAAATATTCTGGCAATGAATCTATGGCTACTGAGTGTTCCATTGTCCAAAACCTGAGGATTCCATATGATTTATTTATATCCTTTTAGATTTTGATCAGCCCTCCCTCCACCTTTCCTTATCTATAGCTAGGATCCACATAAGAGAGAGAACGAGTGTCACTTGGCTTTATGGGGCTGGGTTACCTCACTTAGTGTAATCCTTTCCAGATCCACCCATTGTCCTGCAAATTTCATAACTTCATTTTCCTTTACTAATGAGTAGAACTTCATTGTATAAATGTGCCATATCTTCATTATCCACTTATCAGTTCAGGGACATCTAGGCTGGTTCCATTTCCTGGGTATTATAAATTGAGCAGCAATAAACATGGTTGAGCACGTATGTTTAAGGAAATGAGATGAGTCCTTAGGATATATGACTAGGAGTGCTATAGCTGGGTCATATGGTAGATCAATCTTTACCTGTTTTAGGAACATCCACACTGATATCCACAATGGCTGGACCAGATTGCATTACCACCAACAGTGTAGAAGGGTTCCTCTTTTTCCACATCACCGCCAACATTTATGATCATTTGTTTCATGATGGTAGCCAATATGACAGGAGTGAGATGGAATCTCAATGTAGTTTTAATCTGGATTTCCCTGATGACTAGGGACATAGAACAGTTTTTCAGATGCTTATATGCCATCCATATTTCTTCCTTTGAGAACTCTCTATTTAGCTCCACAGCCCAGTTTTTAATTGGCTTGTTTGATTTCTTTTTTTTTTTTTAATTTAATTTATTAGTTTTCTATTCAGTAAATACAGGCAGTTTGGTACCATTGTTTAGGCTCATCTGTGATCTACCACTTCCCATTAGACCCTCCTTGTTAATGAACATGGGTCATGCATTGTGGAGTTAGCCCCCAGTAATTGGTATGATAAATGTCTCTGCAAATCGTGACCCAACATGTGACTCTGACATTCTTTCTGCCCCCTCTTCCGCAAAATTTCCCTGAGCCATGTTGGGTTCATTTTTGGTCTGCTTCAGTGCTGAGGTGTTGGGGGCCTCTGAGGCTCTGGCTCTCTGCTTTGGTAGGAGATGATTTTTCGTTGATCTCCTTCCCCTTTGTGCTGGTATCTGGTTCACAGGAAAACATCACCCTTGCTTATTTCGCCAGTTGTCCTTAGTTTCAGTTGGGCTGCTTTTGAGGTATGTTGGGGCAGCTCTCTTCTTAGGATCTGCATCTATCTTGAAAAGAGAAGCAGATTCTCCAACAGAGAGTAAGTTAGCACCCAGAAAATTGAGATAAGACTTACTTTTTTGATAGACAGTATGGTAGGTTTAGGCCCTCTTATACCCTGTGATTGATGGTAGCTTGATATTGTAGAGTGGGCTTGTGTTTGGGTATGGTTCTGACTTGTTTCCCAGCTCCAGCTATGGGTCTAGTACCACTGAGTGGATCAGTTAGCCAAATCAAGAGCAATTGATTCCTCACCATGGCTGTGTACCACTATTGCACTTGTGTGGGCATCATATCTGGTTATTTGTTGCTAATTAGGTTAAACAATGTGTTGCTTGGACAGATCTTGGTCATTTCCCCCAGTCGCCTATGTAGCGCCGTCTGGCACTAGACACGCTGACTGTCTGGGGACTGACTCTCTCCTGGCTTCCAGCCATGTCATTCCATTTTACGCGTCAGCTGTGTATGGAGTCTTCAGCAATAGGGTCTTACCACTGGCCTTTGGTGGGTCATTGATTGATTTCTTATTGTTTAACTTTTTGAGTTCTTTGTATATCCTAGATATTAATCCTTTATCAGATACATAGCTGGAAAAGATTTTTTCCCATTCTGTAGGTTGCTTCTTTGCTTTATTCACAGTGTCCTTTGCAGTACAAAATTTTTGTAATTTCATGAGGTCCCAGTGGTTAATCTATGATTTTATTGCCTGAGCAATTGGGGTTATATTCATAGTCTTTCCCAAGACCAATATGTTGAAGAGTTTCCCCTACTTTTTCCTCTAGCAGTTTCAGAGTTTCAGGTCTGATGTTAAGGTCTTTAAAATATTTGGACTTAATTCTTGTGCATGGAGAGAGAGAAGAATCTATTTTCATCTTTCTACAGATACATATCCAGTTTTCCCACCACCATTTTGTGAAGAGGCTGTCTTATCTCCAATGAATATTTTTGGTATTTTTATTTACTATCAGGTGGCTATAGCTGCCTGGACTTACATATGGGTCCTCTATTCTGTTCCATTGATCTACATGTCAGTTTTTGTGCCAGTACCATGATGTTCTTGTTAGTATGGCTCTGTAGTACAGGGTAAAATCAGGTATGGTGATACCACCAGCCTTATTTTTGTTGCTCAGTATTATTTTATATATTCAAGGTTTTTTTGTGATTCCAAATGAATTTTTGGTCTTTAATTTTCTTTTTTTTTTGTTTTATTTTTGCCTGGTTTTGGTATCAGGGTGATGCTGCCTTCACAGAAAGAGTTTGGTAGTATTCCTTCTTTTTCTATTTTATGGAAAAGATAACGAAGCAATGGTGTTAGCTCTTCCTTGAAGGTCTGATGAAATTCAGCAATGAATCCATCTGGGCCTGGGCTTTTTTTAGTTGGGAGGTTTTTGAAAACTGTTCAGGCCCCCATGCTTGTTATAGGTCTATTTAAGTGATTAATCTCATCTTGATTTAATTTAGGTAGGTCACATAAATCAAGGAAATCATCCATTTCCTTTAGATTTTTCATACTTTGTGGAGTATATGCTGTTATAGTATGTCCTTATGATTTTTTGAATTTCCCTGGCATCTGTTGTGAGTTACCTTTTTCATTTTATGAGTTTGTGTCCTTTCTCTCTTTCTTTTGGTCAGATTTGCTAAGGGTTTAATCAATCTTGTTTATCCTTTCTTTTTTTTTTTAATTTTTATTTATTTATTTATTTGAGAGCGACAGACACAGAGAGAAAGACAGATAGAGGGAGAGAGAGAATGGGCGCGCCAGGGCTTCCAGCCTCTGCAAATGAACTCCAGACGCGTGCGCCCCCTTGTGCATCTGGCTAACGTGGGACCTGGGGAACCGAGCCTCGAACCGGGGTCCTTAGGCTTCACAGGCAAGCGTTTAACCGCTAAGCCGTCTCTCCAGCCCTTGTTTATCCTTTCAATGAACCAACTCTTTGTGTCATTGATCCATTGGATTGTTTTATTAGTTTCTATTTCATTAATTTATGCCCTAATGTTTATTATTTCTTTCCATCTGCTGATTTTTGGTTTTCCTTGTTCTTCTTTTTCCAAGGCTTTAAGGTGATGCATTAGGACATTTACTTGCAACCTCTCTAATTTCTTTTATTTTTATTTTTTTTATTAGTTTTCTATTCTGCATGTACAGGCAGTTTGGTACCATTATTAGGCTCATCCGTGACCCCCTCCCCATTGGCCCCTCCTTGTTGAAGTATATGGGTCATGCATTGTGGGGTTAGCCCACAATTATTGGTACGATAAATGTCTCTGTATATCATAACCCAACATGTGGCTCTGACATTCTTTCCACCCCCTCATCCGCAAAATTTCACTGAGCCATGTTGGGTTCACTTTTGGTGTGCTTCAGTGATGAGGTGTTGGGGGCCTCTGGAGCTCTCACTCGCTGATGTGGTAGGTGTTTATTTTTCTCTGTATTGGTCTCCTTCCCCCTTGTGCTGGTATCCAGGTCATCATCAAAAGAGCACCCTTGCATGTTTTGCCAATTTTTCTTAGTTTCAGCCCGGGCCCTTTTGAGGTATGATGGGGTGGCTCTCTTCTTAGGATCTGCATCTATCTGAAAAAGAGAAGCAGATTCTCCAACAGAGACTAAGTTAGCACCAGGACAAATGAGATAACCCTTACTTTTTTAAAAGAGAGTTAAATAGGCCCTCTTGTAGCCCATGATTGATGGTAGCTTGATATTGGAGAGTGGTCTTATGTTTGGATATGGTTCTGACTTGTTTTCCAGCTCCAGCTATGGGTCTCGTACCACTGAGCGCAGGCTGGAAAAAAGACAGCATCTTCAACAAATTGTGCTGGACAAACGATATCCACATGCAGGAAATCTAATTTCTTAATATAGCCACTTAAAGCTATAAATTTACCTCTTAGAACTGCCTTCATTGTGTCCCAGAGATTTTGGTATGTTGTGTTCTCATTATCATTTGGCCCTATAAATATTTTGATTTCCCTCTTGATTTCTTCATTGACCCATTCATCATTTAGTTGTGTATTGTTTAATTTTCATGATTTTGTGTATGCTCTATAGCCTTTCTTGCTACTGATTTGTAGTTTAATTCCATTGTGTTCAGAGAGAATGCAATGAATTATTTCAATTTTCCTGTATTTGTTAATATTTGCTTTGTGTCCTAATATATGGCCTATTTTAGAGAATGTTCCATGTGCTGCTGAAAAGAATGAATATTCTGTAGCATTTGGATGAAATGTCCTGTATATATCTGTTAGGTCCATTCCTTCTATGGCCTCATTTAGTCCAGATGCTGTTTATTTTTTTCCGGGATGACCTGTCAATTGATGAGAGTGGAGTGTTGAAGTCACCGACTACCACTGTGTTTGGTGTTATCTCTGACCTTGGTTCTTATAGCATTTGTTTGATGTATTTGGGGGGCCCCTGTTAGGTGCATATATGTTTAGGATTGTAGGAGGGTGCCTTTAATCAATATAAAGTGGCCTTCATTATCTTTCCTTAACTAATGTTGGACTGAAGTGTAGTTTATCAGATATTAGGGTAGCAACCCTTGCTTGTTTCCTAGGTCCATTTGCTTGAAACACTGTTTTCCAGCCTTTCACCCTAAGTTAGTGTCCATCCTTTATAGAAAGATGGGTTTCTTCGAGGCAACAAATTGAAGGATCCTGCTTTTTAACCCCGTCTACAACCCTAAGTCTTTTGGTTGGGGCATTGAGGCCTTTGATATTAAGATATATTACTGAAAGTTGTTATTCATTTTTGCCAATTTTTTGTTCTTCTGGTTTTACCTTTGCTCTCCTGTGTGAACTAGTATTTGAGTATTGTTCGTTTTCTCCTGGTTCCTTATATTTGTGCTTTTATTTTTCTTCAGCATGGTGGGTTCTTTCAAGTATTTTCTGTAGAGCTGGTTTTGTCTTCAAATAGACTTTTAGCCTGCTTTTGTCATGGAATGTCCTCATTTCTCTGTCTATTTGAATGGATAGCTTTACAGGATAAAGTAACCTTGGTTGACAGTTGTTATCTTTCAGAGTTTGGAGTACATCACTCCAAGCCTTTCTGGCTTTTAAAGTTTGTGTTGAGTAATCTGCTGTAATCCTAATAGGCTTGCCTTTTAGGTAACTTGATTTTTCTCTCTGACTGCTTTCAATATTTTTTTCTTTGATTTGCATGTTTGGTAGTTTGATTATAATATGGGGAGGAGAGTGTCTTTCCAGGTTTTGTCTAGCTGGTGTTCTAAAGGCTTCCTGTATCTGCATTGGTACCTCTTTGACAATTTGGGGGAAATTTCTTCTATGATTTTGTTGAAGACACCAACTATGCCTTTGGAGTGAAATTGTTCTCCTTCTACTATGCCATCAATTCTTATATTTGATCTTTTCATAGTGTCCTGAATATTTTGAAATTCGCATCATGCTTTTCTATTAATTTGCCTTTCTCTTTGTTGGACTGTATTAGATCTGCCACCTGGTCTTCTAGCTTAAATATTCTGTCCTCTCCTTCATCCATTCTACTGGTGAGATTTTCTATAGAGTTTTTTATTTCATTAAGTGTGTTCTTCACTGCTAGTAATTCTGTTTTTTTCTTTATTTCTATGTCCTCATTTATGTCTAGTATTGACCTCTTTATTTCATTAAATTGGCATCCTGTGTCTTCTTTGCTTTCTTTGCTTTCTTCTTTTAATTCTTTGTACATATTTATAATCATTCTTTTGAAATCTTTCTCTGGCATTTCCTCTAACTCATTCTAATTGGAGGTCATTTCTTATGCATTAATACTATTTGATGGATTTATATTGTCATAATTTTTGGTGTTTCTTGTGTTATAATGGATATATTTTTTGTATCTTGTATTATTTAATGATTAGGTTTTCTATTAGCTGTGTATTATGAGATGTATCAATCAGTCTGATGTTATATATCTTTAGGATAGGAGCTTAAGGTGCTAGGTGTGGCTCTGCAGACTCTCAGAGTACCCACAAAAGTGACTCTCGGTGTTGGGTGTGCCTGCTATGAGAGTATTCAAGTAGGCTAAGTGGAACAAAATACAGGAAGAGTCTAAAATTTAACTATACAATGTACACATGCAGTGCACAATATCACATTGTATTTATCCAAGAGTAGGTGTTATGCTAACCAGGTCCTCTGTCCCTTAGTCTGTGTGGTGCCTCACCCACTCCCTTAATCCTGACAAGGCGGTTAAGATTTCTGGTCTGTAAAGGGTTCCAATCAGCTTGTGACCAAGTGAGACCCTTCCCTAATGTATAACAGAAGAGTAAACAAAGTCACTATAATTCAAAAAGCAACAAATAACAAGCCCAAAATACAGCTTATTTAAGAATGGAAAATTTGACCATCCATCTGATTTAACATATAATTTATCCTGATATGGAAGGTGCAATTAGTACTTCTGGTTCAGGCACATATACCAGGTTTATTAGGCAGGTGCTGACCTGGTGTAATCCCAGTTACCTTTTGGGATGATTTTGGTCTCAGCTGTGCTCTCCTGATTGGGTCCCTCTTTGGTGCTCTGTCAGTTCAAGTAGCATGGCCTGGTCCATGGTCTTCTGCTCTGTTCCTGAGGGCTGGGCACTGGTGGTGAAGAAAGGGAGGGAGCCGGGAGCCGATGATCCTCTAGTTTGCCCCCTGTTCCACGAGTTCTTCTACCTTGTGACCTGCTCCCCTGTTGTTCACTGCCGTTCTCCTTACACATTTCTTGAGTTTGCAGAGAGCTCTGGTGTGAGTGGAAAATCCCTTTGCCTGGCTTTTCCTGCAGCTCAAGCCAAATGCAGCCAACGGCTGTGGTCTGGCACACCAACCTGCCCTGCCAGAGATGCTTCTGCTGGCCTGTGTAGGCTCTGGATGCTCTGGATCTCTCCTACTTCTCCACTGCTGTTTCAATTTCCTATACACCTTACTTTTTAGTAAAAGTGTGTATTTTGCTGTTTTTTTTCTTTTTCAGCTTTTTCCTCCATAGGCTCCTTTGCCATGATACCTATGCCACCATCTTAACCAGAAGTTTCTATTGTGTTTTTTTTTTTATCAGTAATTTATCCCATATTTATAGCCAGTACTACTGTATTATATGGGCATAGTATAATTTGGTACTACTCTTCACAATTACATCAGGCAAATTTTGTCATTCTGCTCTTATTTTAAAATTTTATTTTATTTTTCAGGTCAGGTCTCACTCTAGCCCACACTGACCTGGAATTCACTGTGTAATCCCAGGGTGGCCTTGAACTCATGGCATACCTTCTACTTCTGCCTCCCAAGTGCTGAGATTAATGGTGTGTAACACAATGCCCAGCTAGTTCTATGCTTTTATTTATTTTTATTATTTACTGATTTTTTAATATAAAAGTTTATATTCTTCCACTTCCTCTCCCCACCCCAATTCTTCAGTGAGCCTTCTTCAGTGGGGTTAGTGGTATTCATTGTGGTGACAAAGAGGCCTCAGTCTGTCTCTGCAGGGATGTTGGGGGACACATTGTCTCAGCCTATTCTCACTCACCCTAAGGCTCTTACATACTTTCTTCCCCCACTTCTGCAATGTTCCTGGATCCTTGGCAGGCAAGGTAAGGATCTGATATAGCCATGTTTTCACTGTAGCTTTTGGATCTCTGTTTCCATGAGATCTGAGTGCCACAGTATCTGTATCCATATCCCTTGCCCTGCTTTTCACACTAGCAGTGAGAGCACTATTTCTGTCACTGCTTCCTCTGTCATGACTTTTGGGCCCAGAAAAGATGTGGTGGAGGTAGCCCATCTTATGGTTCACTGTTGGCTCTTTCTTTTTGATGTATTGATGTATCCATGTTCTCTCCAGTATTCTCCTACTTTTGTGAGATAGGACAAATTCTCCAACCAAAAATGAGAAAAGTGTGAATAAAAGGGGATAAGCCTAGTTATTAGAGAGATATATTTATGTGTATATCCACTCTTCTAGTTTAAGATCCCTGGAGGTTCTCTTTGGAGCCTATTGGTTTCCTTTCCTAGGGAATCTTGCTTGGTTCCCAAAATCAGATGTGAGGAATTTCCCCCCACTGAGTGGGTCTCAAGTCCAGTCCATGAGCACTTGGTTACTGACCTTGGTTTTGTGGCACTATTGCACAAGTGTATACTTCTTGCTCAGCTGGTTGAGGCTATAACTGGCAGGATCTCCTGCATATTTAATCTCTTGGCAAGCATTATTCTCCAGCTGCTCTCATAGCAATTTCCAGCATTCATAAAAATTTATAAATATATTTTAATGAAACATACATTTCCCTTTACTTAAATTGATAGATGTTTAGTTTTATAAGATGTTAATATTTTGTTTTGTAATGTGACAATGTAACATTTTACTTCTACCTTTATATTGTGCAACCAATGGCATTTGAATTTTGAAGCCTGACTATTTTTGTTTGAGAAATTTTGTTGTAGGTGATCTTTGGCAATATCTGTTATACTAAATAAAAATAATTATATGTTGGAGCTGGAGAAATGGCTCAGCAGTTAAGGCATTTGCCTACAAAGCCAAAGGATCCCAGTTTGACTCTCCAGGATCCATGTTAGCCAGATGCACAAGGGGGTGCATACATCTAGAGTGCATTTGCAGTGGCTGAAGGCCCTGCCATGCCCATTCTCTCTCTTTCTCTCCCTCCCTCCCTCTTTCTCTCTCTCGAATAAGTAAATAAAATATATTAAAATTTATATGTCATACATTATATAGTAGTTGTAGTATGTAATGTATATATTCATACACACACACACACACACACACACACACACACACACACACACACACGTATGTATTTGTCAATCTCCCATCAGTTCACTATTAGCTGATCTGTGTTGATAGTTAGATTTTATGACTTTTGTTTTGTTTTGTTTTGTTTTTTGAGGTAGGGTTTTACCCTAGCTCAGACTGGCCTGAAATTTACTATGTAATCTCAGGGTGGCTTCAAACTCATGGCAATCCTCCTGCTTCTGCCTCCCGAGCGCTGTGATTAAAGGCATGCACTACCACACCTGGCCGATAGATTTTATGAACCTTTTATCATGCCAAAAAGAAAAAAAAAAAAAAAAAAACCTTAAAATGCCCCCTGATATAAAAGAATGAAAATATTAAGTTTTATTTCAAAGTATATCAGATCAAATTAATCTATTTTCATTAGTAAGCCATTAAAATTCTCCAGAACACACAAAAATCTGCAGCAAAATAAATGAGTTTTTTGTTTCTAGTAAGACAATTATATCAATATGAAGTGTATATGTGCACATGTACTCATACACTTGCAAGTAACATGCTTATTATATTTTATTTCATTTCCAAAATTCTAAGTATTATTTATAGTGACTTTGCTTTTTGATGTTTGTCTTAGACATTTGCTTAAAATGTGAATAAAATGGCTATGCCTCACTTCTTCAGAATAAATAAAAAATTAGCAGCAAAGGCTATTTAAAAGAAAAAAATTCAAATTTCAAAAACAATTAAATAAATTAAAGCATATTCTTAAAAGATGTGTTTATTGAGAACTTGGGGAATTAAAGATAGAATTTCCATGACCGAGAAAGTGGGCATGAAATTTCCTACTTGCTTTGATGAACATTCCATTCTTCCTATTGAATTTGAAGAAAGGGAATAATTCCATAGTTTAAAGAGTGCCCTGCAATCTTGTCAACACAGACATTCTCTAATTTTGAGCATAAAGTATTTATGAGTATTCTTGAAGTTGAATCTGATAACAGGTGTGCCTGTTTTACATTTTACTTCTGTGCATCTCTTTACTGTAATGCAAAATATTATGTCTATTACTAGTAAATAAAATTCCAACTTGTCTTTTATAATAAAATTTAACCCTAAGATTTCTTCTGTTGCATTTGTAAAAGTTCATTACATTGAATTAGTTGACTTGCTGAAGGGAATCAGTTTTTTCTAGCACCATGTTGAATGCTGCCAAAGGATGTACCAGATATTTATGGCAGAAAAATGACCAGGGCAAAAACTTGCATTTATTTCTTTTTACCTTCTGTGGGGAAATTAAAAGTTCCTGACCCCTTATCTTATGTTTCACCATTTCTTTTTGTTTTAGCATGCAATTTTTTTTTTTGTTTTCTAACTATGTGTGTACATTATAGTACTTCATGAACAGTATAAATAATGCGCTTTCCAGTGATTGCAAGCTGCAACTGCTAGCCCGACAAAGAAGAAAACTACCCCTCAAATACTAATTATACAACATTGAAAACTAACAATAATATGAACAGTAAAAAGTTAATACTTCCATTTATAAGGTCAGTAATATCAGCCCATTTTAGTACTCAAAGCATTTGTTAAAGATCATGCAAGTACACACTATGAAAATGCCCATACAGACAAATATTAAGGTGATGAAACAGACAGAGTGACCATCCAGTGAACTGTGTGGTCAAGTAAATAAGCAGCACAGACCCATTAATGGTAAGCATCACTACCTATAGTTCCGGCTGTGACACAACATACTGCTATCAAGCTGACTTTACTAAAGAAGACATGCTAAATTGGCAATTTCAGTACCTGATGGTAGAAAACATTTTTAGCCTACATGATAATTCCTTACTTTGCAATAATGGAAAGTACAAAATGCCAGGGTCACACCAGCTTTGTCTCTCTTTTTTCCTTGCTTTATTATTTATCTCACCATTTTGTGTAATTGATAGATCTTTTTGGACTTTTGGCCACATTATATCTGTGAAATATACTTAATCAATTTATCACAGGCTTTGTAATGACATAATTACTTAGGTCATTTTTCATTTTACATGAAACAAAATATACCATGTTTTCAACAGTTTCACCTTAAAGGTGGTATCACAACCATCATTTGTAGCATGCACTGCTCATACCCCATCTTATTTGGATTATATGTATTACCGGAAGTAATAGGAGACCTTTCTTGCAATGATAGCTTCCTCTTCAAACCCTAGCATCTGGCTTTTCTGCTGGAAAATTGGGAAAGTATTTTGGAAATATAGGAGTTTACTGGAATCTAACTGAGGAAATCAGTGTCACTAAAAGAAAACATCATATAGTCTATGTATCATCTTCTTTGTCCATTCAGAGATGTGTTTGTTCTCTAATTACCTAGAATTTACTTGGTGTGTTCCACTCTATTTCTTAGTAATGCATGTGCTTTCTTTTTCTGCATGTCCTGTCTCACTTTTAATATTCCTTCTCATGCACACACACTTGGATTGCATTATAAATTCTTATTCTAGTCTTAGTCTCAATATTTGCCTTGTGGAAATTTTAAGTTTAACATCAACAATCTATTTTGTAATGTTACAGGTAATTATAAGTATAGTTATTATTATCTCAAAAACATAAAAAGTTGAAAATGTTAATAAAATTGTGATAATTTAGTTTCATCCATATAATCACTTCCGTTTTCTACTTGTGCTTCCATTACCATATTATAGAATACTAATTTTAATTATATTATCCATAAGTGTTTTGCTTGGTGAAAAAAAAGTTTAACGTTAGTAATTCTAACAATATGTGCACTCCGGGTGGGTTAAGGATACAGCATGTCTGGGCCTGTGTATTCCAAGCTGCTAAGGGGCTAGTGTGTTTGGGTCCTGTGCATACAGGATGACAGCATGTTTGGGGCCTGTGAGCTCCAGGATGGTAAATTTTGTGGGGCCTGAATGTTTTGGGCCTATAAGCTCCTACAGGGTGAGGTTTGAGAGCTGTGTTTTGGGCCTGTGCTTTTGTGTCACCACATGTTTGGGGCTTATGTGCTCAGCTCAGAACAGGTAACAGGTATGGCATGTTTTGGGCCATCGCCCCAATCCATGCCACCAGCACTATACAGAGTCCCTTTGTCACCCTATGCCTCCTAGCTCTGCAGATATTTTGGGCCTAAGCCACCGACCACTAATGCTCCTATGCCAATTTACTCTGCAAATTGAGCTCTGACCTGTTGTATGGAGATTGATGCCACAAATCCTCTTCTCTACTCCTACTATCCCCCATGTTGGTATTAGCCTACCTGTGCCTCCTTGGGACATCAATCCAGTTCCAGAAAGAGATCATAGGAATATCTATCAACTACCCATTAGGGGATACCTGTGAGTCCTCTACAACTTGCTCAGTGGGTACTGTAGGGGAGCAGGCCCAAAAGGCAAGGTATGGTTGTAATCTTGCTCTGAAGAGAGTCCAGATCTCCAACTAAAGCTCTCCTATAAGCCCCCAGCCAAAAGCTGTAGGTACTCTTTTAACCTTCATAACCTGAATATCTGTGGACACAATGACATTCCATGTCCATCCAGTCAAAACCCAAAATAAAATACTCACTGGAGGTCCTGAAAGGAACTTGTTTCCTCCTTTTACCATAAGATGTGTCGACTCCAACTAAAAAAAAAAAAAAAAAAAAAAAAGCTACAAAAGGCAACTAACTTAAAGAACTCCACCAAAGGTGTCTATTCCTACAATGGAAGTCTCTGATAAAAACATAGAGGAGACAACAGAAATTGAATACAAAAATTCAAACACAGTAAGCTTATTTACCCTGACCAAACATAAAACTGAACTGGAAGCAAATCATCAAAAATAAAGATTGCATAAGTGAAGTTGAGCAAAATTATCTCATATCACAGAACTTTCATCTTTAGGCTTAACTTAAAGAAGGAAATCCAGAACGAACTCAAAAGAGAGATAAATGAATAGAAGGAGAGTCAGCAATAGAGGATCACAATAACCAGCTGACTAAGCTTAACGAAGACAGTATTAAATGCAAATATAAATTCCAAGAGGCATCCAGAAAAATCAAACAATGACCTGAAATTGGAGCTGAATAAATGGATAGATAGAGAAAATTACAACCAAAACCAAAAATCAAATAGAGCTTATAAAAGTCTCCCTAGAAGCCCTCACTAACAGAGTTAATCAAATGAAGGATAGAACCTCATCTCCGGAAAATAACAGAGAAAAAATGGTGTAGGAGTCCAAAAAATTTGGTAACTACAAAAAGTCATCCAAGGGCTGGAGGAATGGCTTAGTGGTTAAGGAGTTTGCCTGTGGAGCCAAAGGACTGAGGGTTGACTCCCAAGGACCCACATAGCCAGATGCACAAGGGGGGCATGCATCTGGATTTTATTTGCAGTGGCTGGAGGCTCTGGTGCACCCATTTTTTTTCTCTCTCTCTCTCTCTCTTTCTCTGTCAAATAAATAAATAAATAAATAACAGTATTTTTTTTAAGTCATGTAAACAGAAATTGTGGCTTACCTTATAATGACCAAACACATGGATCAGGGGTATAGCACAAAGAGAATAAATTCAAGCCAAACCAGAGAAAGCATATTCAACAAAATTTTTGAAGAAAATTTTCCCAAGCTCTCAAGAAGTCCATCCAAATATAAGAAGCTCACAGAATACCAAACAGATTAGACCAAGAAGAAATTTTCTACTGCACAACATAGTGAAAACTTTAAGCAATGAAAAGAAAGGGATAGTTCTAAAGCAGCAAGACAGAAACAATTCATAACATACAAAGGGAATCCTACCTGAATTACCTCAGATTTCTCAATGGAAACTCTGACAGTCAGACAGGTTGGTAATGGAGCAATTCAAAATCTAAAATAACTATAGTTTCCAACTCAAACTAAAGTACACAGGAAAACTATCCATTGTAATAGATGGTGTAAGGAAAACTTTCCATGACAGACGTCACTTCTATGATCATATAAACACAAGGCCAAACCTCTAGAGAATATTTCACAGAAGACTCCACAGAGAAATATTCAAATGACCAAACTCTAGAGCCTACAAAAGAAATAATAAAATAATGAAAACATTCAAAGTCCAAGAAAGCACCAAACCCCATAAAGCCTCAAACATCACAGGGATTACATTGACCTTGATAGTTATAACATTAAATATTAGTGGCCTTTACTCACCCATCAAGAGACACAAGTTAACTGGCTGACTCAGAAAAATGGAGCTTTCCATCTGCAGTCTTGAAGAAACCCACCTTACCACCCAGAACTAAATTCAAAAGCCTCTACTCTACAAACTGGACAATTATGGTGAAGTGGATGAATTCTTGGACACATACCACCTACCAAAGCTAAACTCAGATCAGATTAATCTCCTACACAAATTTATCACACCCATTAAGATTGAGAAAGTAATACCTCCCTACCCCCAAAATAACAGTTCAGGTCCAGATGGCTTCTCACCCAAATTCTATAGAAACTTTGTGGAAGAAATGAAACTTTTTTTTTCTCAAACTGTTCCACATAACCCTCGCAAAATGAATTCAACAACACACTAAAAGCAGCATTTACCTTGATCAAGTAGGCTTTATTCCAGGATCACATAATACACCACATAAGTAAGTTTAATCACAAAACCACAAGATAATTTCAATAGACGTAGAAAAGGCCTTGATCAAAACACAATATCACTTCATGATCAAAAGTTTGGAAGTCCCACGTTAGCCAGATGCACAAGGGGGCGCACGCGTCTGGAGTTCGTTTGCAGAGGCTGGAAACCCTGGCACGCCCATTATCTCTCTCTCCCTCTTTCTCTCTGTGTCTGTCGCTCTCAAATAAGTAAATAAAAATTAAAAAAAAAAGTTTGGAAAGAACATGCAACATAATAAAGGTTATATATAAAACACCTAAAGCCCAAATAATGCTTAATAGAGAGAGACTGAAGGAATTCCCATTGAGATCAGGAACAATACAGGGGTGTTCAGTATCACCTCTGCTCTTCAACATAGTACTAGAAGTCCTATCTCAAGTAATAAGACAAAAGAAAGAAATAAAGGGGATAAAAATTAAAAAGGAAAAAGAAGTTAGCCCTATTTGCAGGTGTCACAATTCTATACATAAGTGACCTGAGAAACTCAATCACAAAACTCTTAAAGGTGTTTAATTCTTTCATCAAAGTAGCAGGATCAATGCACAAAAACTAGTAGCCTTTCTATATGCAAAAAAAAAAAAAAAGATACAGAGAAAGAAATTAGTGACATTGTCCCATTTTCAGCAGCAGCAACAACAACAAAATACCTTGAATAATATTAAGCAAGTCTGTGAAAGACCTATACAATGAAAAAATGGAAAGACCTCCCATTCTTCTGGATAGACAGAATTAACATTGTGAAAATGGCAATCTAACCAAAAGCAATATAGATATTTATTGCAATAAAATAATTCTAACATTTTTCTTCACAGAGATAGACAAAAAGATCTCAAAATTCATATGGAATTGCAGAAGGCCTCAGATATGCAAGCATATCTTCAACAAAAGAAACACCTCTGGAGGCATCAACATACCTGATCTAAAGCTATATTACAAAGCCATAGTAACAAAAACAACATGGTACTGCCATAAAAACAGGATTATAGACCAATGGAATAGAATAGAGGATCCAGAGTTTGGATTATAACTAAAGCTACTTGATATTCCCCAAATGTCCTAACTATGTATACAGGGGGAAAAATGGAGCATCTTTAACAAATGGTGCTGGACAAACTGGATAATCATATGCAGGAAAATGAAACTAGATCCACATATCTCACCAATCACAAAAATCAAGTCCAAATGAATCAAAGACCTCAATATAAGACTGAAAACTATGCTACTACTGGAATAAAAATATCAAAGGAACTCTCCACACCATAGGAGTGGGAAAGGCTTTCTGAACAAAACACTAGTAGCTCAGGAAATTAAACAATCACTCAAGCATTGGGATCTAATGAAGCTGATTTTTTTTTTAATAGAAAAACATACAATAAGTAGAGCCAATAGACTAGCCACAGAATGGGAGAAAAATTTTGCTACATATACAACTAGAAGAGGCCTATTTTCTAGGATCTACAAATAATTCAAAAACCTAAACAATAAAAATAATCAAACAACCCACTCACAAAGCAGGGAAGAGAAATGAATAGTTCTCAGAGGAAGAAATACAAATGGAAAACACACTTAAGAAAATGTTCAGCATTCTTAACCATCAGAGAAATGCAAATTAAAACAACTATGAGATTCCACTTTACCCCAGTAAAAATAGAAGCCATTAAAAAATCAAATTAAAACAAATGTTGGTGAGAATATGGAGAAATAAGAATGCTAATTCATTGTTGGTGAGAAATGTAAAATGGTACAACCACTATGGAAAGCAACATGGAGGCTCAAAAAGGTTGACTATACATTTACCAACAGATCCAGTTATTCCATTACTGAACATTTACCCTAAACGCTCCATGCCTCAGTTCAAGGGAATTGCTCAACCATGTTTATAGCTTCTCATTTCATAATAGCTATGAACTGCAATCAACCCAGATGCCCATCATTAGTTGAATGGATATCCAAGATGTGATATATCTATACAATATAATTCTACATAGTAGTAATAAAAATTCACTCAATAAAATTTGCAGATAAATGGTCAAACTTGGAACAGATCTTTCTCAGAGGACTCATCCAATCACAGAAATACAATTGTTGCATGGTCTGCTCATCTGTGGCTCCTAATCTGGATCTCCCCAAGATGCTGACATACCTAATAGGCATCTCAAAAACCAGACAATAGGGAGAGTGGGGCTGGATGGGAGGGTAAAAATGTGGGGGGGGGGGCAAAAAATGGACCCAAATGGAACTGGTACTATAAAATCCTTTATCCTGAAAACCAAACTGAAAGGTTGAACTTTCATTAGGTCCTTAGAGGGAACACGTGAATCAAAGGGCCCTGGAGAGGGTATGATGAAGACTAACCTTAATTTTCTCCTGTCTCTCTCTCTCTCTCTCTCTCTCTCTCTCTCCCCTACTTCTCTTTTATATGACCTATCTTTTACTCCTCCTTTTCCCTTGGCACTGGCCTGGACCTCCCAGTACAAGTATGAAGTTAACATCCTCAATGAGAAGAAAATCTGAACAGAGGATGTTTTCTCATAATTACATCACTCACAAGGCTGAAAAACAAGGACCTTTTTTTAGAGGCCATTAAAAATGTTCCTATGGCCTCATATATGTATATGTGTACTGGAAACAATGTTGATATAATGGTTATATGTAAGTTAAATAAGATACATAATGTATATAAAGTCCTGTCACTCTGAAAAAGTAGAATAGCTGTGAAGGAATACCAAGATTCTCTCCATAAGCTTAAACACCATGTTATAATAATTTTTAATATACTTCTAGTTAATAAATATATACAAATTATTATTAGAACAACATATTTGAAGATTTTGCGAATTATGCTCTTCAAACCTTAGTGTTCTACTTCTAGGCGGGGAAAAAAAAAATCAATATGATTAAGAAAAAAATAGTGTTTTCCACTGTAAAAATGTAAAATTTCTCTGTGAAAGTAATAGAGTTGGGGTCAGCAGGAGAGAAGAGGCATATGGAGGAGTGGGGTGCAATATGAACAAAGTGTGCATAAAAATGCCATAATAAAACATATTATTTCATATAGCAATTAAAAATACTTATTACAGGGCTGGAGAGTTGGCTTAGCAGTTAAGCGCTTGCCTGTGAAGCCTAAGGACCCTGGTTTGAGGCTCGATTCGGTTAGCCAGATGCACAAGGGGGCGCACACGTCTGGAGTTTGTTTGCAGTGGCTGGAAGCCCTGGCATGCCCATTCTCTCTCACACTCTCTGTCTCTCTGTCTCTCTGTCTCTCTCTCTCTCTCTCTCTCTGTCGCTTTCAAATAAATAAACAAACAAATAAATAAATAAACAACAACAAAAGAATTGGTTAAAAGAAATACTTATTACATAAACATTGGTTAAAGGTGTGCTTGCAAAACCAATCAGGCAAGTGTTCAATCCCCACACTACCCATGTAAGCCAGACCCAAAATGTGAAAAATACAAATAAATAAGAAAAGAGTTAAAATTGATTTAAAACATATATGTGTGAAAGAATTATTATATGTCAAAGTTAACTACTATGCTATGCTACACTTTACATGGAAAGTATCACAATCAAGCTACATCAAATGACTTACAAGTATGACAAGGGAAATGACCAGCTATAAAAGAATTTTCTACTGTTGGAGATATTGCTCAACAGTTAAGGCACTTGCCTACAAAACCTAATGACCCATGTTTGATTCTCCAGTACCCAAGTAAAGTAATTTGAACAAAGTGCCACCTATGTGTGGAATTTGCTTTTAGTGGCTAGTGGCCTTGGCACTCCCATGGTTTCTCTCTTCATCTGCCTCTCTCACTCTACTTGCAAATAAATAAATAAATAAATACTGGGAAAAATATGTAAATTTCCAAAAGAAGACTTTTCTCACTCCTGGTTTGTTTGAAGACCTACATACCTCATCAAATATCTCATGTTGACACATTAGGGAGCAGAATGAAAACACTGTGATGAAGACTTGTGTAAGACATTTTTTTTCTATAATAGAGAATTTATGTACCAAAAAGCTAAGTATATCACTTTAATAATTGCATTTTTTTTCTGAGCACTGATTGATTCTGAATTCAATGTTAAATGAATCACTGGCATACATAGTATATAAGAAAATTTTTGTAAGCAAATAATTCACAGAAAGTGAATCAATCTCATTTTATGCTTTTAATATTTTGAAAAGTTGGTCAGTAAAATTCATGAATATTTTCACAGAGTGTATCTACTATATAAAGAAAAACATCATCTGTTCAAATTTATAAAAAAATGATTTTTCATTCATTAGGATAGGTACTGTAACAACTTGGTCTTTTCATATTTTAATTATTTATATTGTTTTTAGCTTTTATAAATCCCACTATCTCATAGTCATAAATTGATATTTAAAATAGTGCTCAATTATATGCTCATCTTCCATGTACTATGTGTTTTATAAAGCTTGCAAACAAGGTTTTCTTATGAATATTTTCACCATAAAGAAATGAAATGATAGATATTAGAGGAGATACTCATGTTTAACCTGACTTAAACCTTAGCTTGAGTACAGGGGCATCAAAATATTACATGGTGTCCCATTAATATATATGACTTTTGGCTTTATTTGTCAGTTAAAGGTAATTTTCTTTTTAAATATAACAAACTTCATTGAATGCTATAGTTTAGTTTTCATAAGATATATTCAGTGAATAATTAAGGTGTAGAATGCTGGTTGTTAATGAAACTATTATTTAAGTTCTTAATTGATTCTGTAGTGAATATTCCCAACAGCTACAAAATTTATTACTGACTGACAAAACTTGTCCATCAATATTTATCTCTCAAAACCACATTTTTCTTCGCCCTCCATACCTAACAAACAGATTTCAATGATACTCAGACTGAATTCTCTAAGACACATTAATAATTATGTATGAAAACAATATGATGACATTTATTAAAAGTTCAGGGAATTATTAAATGAGGCCAGAAACATGGCTTAGCAGTTAAGGTGCTTGCCTACGAAACCTAAGGACCGTGGTTCATTTTCCCAGTACCCAGGTAAGCCAAATACATAACATGGCATAGGTGTCTAAAATTTGTTTGCAGTGGTTAGAGACCCTGGCATAGCCATTCTGAGTGTGTGTGTGTATGTATGTGTGTGTGTCTGCCTCTCTCCCTCTGTAATAACTAACTAACAAAATAACTAACTAAATAACTAAATAAAATATTTTAAGATTAATTAAATGATATTTTAAATCAAGTACAGCTGAATATAAAGTGATTAAGATATTCCTGGTCTATGATAAACTTATGAAGTGTAGACTATAGGAAAGCATTAATTTTGTCTCATTTTTCTACTGTGTGTGCTCATTCCAGAAAAAGTGAAATAACATGAACTTCTAAATTTTGCTTCTGAGAGGATTGAAGGGGTTTCCGTGGCAAACTTTTTTGCTCATCAGGAGCTACACCTGCTTATAGAAGCATCAGGTGGGCTGCTGGGTTAATTCCTTCTTCATATAACCTACAGCAAATCAATGCTTATCAATGACTGATTTCATTTCCCTCCATTCTCAGATTTAATGCAGTGTCACTTGCTGTCCTCTGTGATGTAGAGCAGGCTGTACACAGGTCTATTTACTTTTTTGTGAGCACATTCTGGACAACTAAAAGCATCTTATTTACTATTTCACTGACTTTGAACATCATCAGCCTGAAACTTAAGGTCAGACTAACATTTTAAGCATGGAATAATGTCTAAATCTGACCAACATTCCAAACTTACATACATATCTTCAGGTACTCTCAATAGTTCCTGACTAGATTATCCCAGGTAACCTCTGCATTTTAAACTATCAAATAGGTATTCATTGTGTACCTTTTATCTTAAACTTGGAAGCCTGTAGATTTCACAATTTTACATTCTATTTTATTTCCATGAAATTAAATCTGTTTTAAAACTCAAATAACTACTTTTCTTTATTTTATTTTATCTATTTTTTTATTTTTCTCTAACATTTTATTCATTTTGAGAGAGAAAGTGAGAGAAAGAAGGAGACAGAGAAGCAACTAGAGAGAAAGAGAATGGGCACACCACTGCAAATGAACTCCGGACACATGTGCCCCCTTGTACATCTGGCTTATGTGGGTACTGGGGTATCAAACCTCGGGTTCTTATGCTTTATAGGCAAGCACCTTCACCGTTAAGCCATCTCCTGAACCCTATACACACAGACAAAAACAGACTCACGCTTCTGTTATATAGGCTGGCCAATATTTCTTAGTGATAATGTTTTATAATACTAATATATGACTGCAAAGAAACTGGCTTATTCCACCATTTATTTCAAAGTCACCACTTTACACTGATTTTTGTGAGTGCATGTATTGATATGTCTTTGTATGTGTCAAGTTACATACAATTTTATCATATGCACAGATTTATTTAACCCCCATGACAAATAGCATCTGCACATGCCCTTCTTGATGTACTAAGCTCAAATTCCTGATAGTCACTAATCTTCTGAAGTGTTCCAAAACACTTTCAATCTACCTCTAACATTGTTTCTGTACCCTTTTCTACAACATTCACTGTACCATGGAGGAGGTAATATATGATATTATGTCTCATTTAGCACTGAACACTAAACAGTTACTTATTCTCAACTGTTTGATGACTTTTGAATTTCCCCAAGAGTTTCTAAGACTACAAAAAGAAGCTTCTCTGACCAACAGCAAGAGCAGCCCTAAACTATGGGAATAAACATAAATATTTAGAGTGTGCTTACGTTATTTTCTTATTTTAAATATCATATTGGCCTTATTCAGTTAACTAGTTCATCCACACTTTATCAAATGGCAGAATTGCCTTATTTTAAGGCTATAAAGTATTCTATAGAAAAATGTATATTTCTTATGTGTGCATCAGTACCCATAAACTAACTATTCCCCATTCCCACCACATGCCTTCTTATTGTAACTTCTGGTAACCTCCATACTTCTCTGATTTCCTACAAAATTAAGTTTTTTTAGTTGTCACATATGCATTCCAAGATGGACACTTAGCTAATTTTATTCCTCAAAAATGATCTCATTTACATTCCAACCAACAATACCAAGGCTCTTTTTTCTCAACACCCGAAATAGCACTAGTCATCTTTCATCTTTTTTTTTTTTTGGCAGAGAGAGTGAAAGCAAGAGAGAGAGAGAGAGGAGGGGAGAAAGAGAGGGGAGAGAATTGGCATGTCATGACTCCAGCTACTGCAATAAAACTCTACCTACTGTGCTTGTGCAACTTTGGGATTGCTTCACCATTGTGCATCTGGCTTAAGTGAGATCTGGAGAGAGATTGAACATGGGTTTTTAGGCTTTTCAGGTAAGCACCTTAACCACTAAGCCATCTCTCCAGCCCTCTTTCATTGTTTTAATAGTAGCTATTCTTATTGAAATCAAGCAAGACTTCATTGTGCTTGTATGTGTGCGATGTGTGTGTAGGGGGGGTGTATATGTGTCTTTGTATTTTGGTATTTGTGCAGGAACATGTGTATGTGCTTTTGCATGTGCAAGTGTATACATGTGTGTGGAGGCCAGAAGTCAACATTGGGTGTCTTCCTCAGTTACTCTCCACCTTAATGTTGGAGACAAGATCTCTCACTGAACACGGAGCTCACCAATTCAGCTAGACCAGCTAGCTGTCATGTCCAAGGCAAACCCCTGTTTCCACTTCCCCAGCACTGAGACTACAGGTACATGCTGCCATGCCCAGCTTTGTGCTGGGTACTGGGATCTAAACTTAGGTCCTCATGCTTGCACAACTCCTTTATCCCATGACCCTTCTAAGTACCTCATCATTTTGGTTTTGATATAAATTTTTATGATAATTGGTAATGTTGAATTTTTTTCATGTTTTTGGGCCACTTGATTGACTTCTGTTGAGAAAAGTGTTCTGAGACATATTGTTCATTTTAAAATTGTGTTTGTGGGGCTGGAGCAATGACTCAGTGGTTAAAGGCACTTGCTTATAAAGCTTGATGCCCTGGATTTGATTCCATAGTACCCACATTAAGCCAGCTGCACAAAGTGGTACATTTATATGGAATTCATTTGCATTGGTAGGAAACCTGTGAGCATCCTTCCATCCTCTATCTCTGTCAAATGAAAATAACAATTTCTTAAATTTGTGTGTGTGTGTCTGTGTGTGTGAATTCACTTGTTTTGGTGTTACCATTGAGGCTTAGAGTTCCTTATGTATTCTGGAATATGTATACCTTCCCTTGGCAGATGTATATGTCACAAATATTTTCTCCCAATGTGTAGGGTAAGTCTTCACATTGTTGTTATCTTTTGCTTTTTATAAGGTGAAGCTTTCAGTTTTAAATAATTCCAGTTTTGCTTCTTTCCCACTTTGCCTTGGGGATCTTGCACAAAGATGGTGTAGCAAATAGCTTCAGGTCACTGAGATAAACTTCCAGACCAGGCACACTTATGAAGGAAGGAATTTATTGAAGATAGAGGGTAAGTCCCATAATGGCAGAAGAAGCTGGCTTGTTCTCACAGGACCAGCCAGAGAGAAAAAAATTCAAGTCACCACAAACAAACACACTTAGGAATCCAGTCAAGGTCCAACTTTATTACTGGATTGGAATTACAAATCCACCACCACACATTAGGGCTGGACCCTAGAGTCTGCCCAGTGGCACCTCCTCCAGCCAGGTAGCTGCAGGTCTAAATTACAAACTTTAATAATATCCTGAATATATTGTGTACAATCTATTTAACCACCACAGATGTCTTGCTTTCTCCAGTGTCCTGAATCTTTTCCTATGTTTTCTTCCAGTTACATAGTATTATGTTTTACATTTAAGTCTTCAATCCATTTATAGTTAAGTAGTATAACTCATGTGATACTGTGGTCTAGCTTCCTTCTTTTGCAAATGGATAATTAACTTTTCCAGAACTGCATGTTGTAAAGGTTGTCTTTACTTTAGTGCACATTCTTAGCATTTTTTGTTAGGTCTCAAAAGACTACAGATGTAGAGTTCACTTGTAGCATGTTCATTTTGTTCTGCTAATGTATAATTCTATATTCATGTCAATACCATACCTCTTTAAATATTATAGTTCTGTTGTATATTTTTGAAGCCATATAGTATAATGTCACCAACTTTCTTCCTCTTGGTTAAGATAGCTTTGAGTACTGAGTAACTGGATGCTTTTGTTTGTTTACATATAAAATTTAGGGTATCTTTTTCATTCTTTATTTTTAAGTTTTAGAAAGATTTGCTAAAATATATTTTTTATTTATGAGAGATAAAGACAGAGAAAGGCAGATATATATTTAGAGAGAATGGGCACACCAGGGCCTCTAGATATGGCAAATGAACTCCAGAAGCATGTGCCACCTTGTGCATCTGGCTTATGTGGGTACTAGTGGATCGAACCTGGGTCCTTAGACTTCCTAGGCAAGCACCTTAACTGCTACACCATGACTCACTCCAGCCTTTAAAATATTTTATTGATTTATTTGAGAGGGAGAGGAGAGAAAGAGAGCTCAGGAGGACAACAGGGACTCTTATCACTGCAAATGAACTTCAGATATATAAGCCACTTTGTGTATCAAGCTTTATGTGCGTACTGGGCAATCAAGCCCAAGCCAGCAGACCTTGCAAGAAAACACTTTAACCACTGAGCTCACTCATCAGTCTCTCTCTTTTTTAATTTCTAGTTCCTTTCAGAATGCTATTGGTATTTTGAAAGGAATTACATTGACTTTCTATATCACTCTGGGTAATATGGGCATTTTAATTTACTGATTTTTCTGGTCTCTACACATGTCCATTTCAGTTTTGTTTTAATTTTTAAATAAAAATTTAGTGATTTAAAATTTTTTTATACTTTTTAAAAACTTTTTGGGTAAACTTATTGAATGCTATTTTACATTTTATCACTGTTATTTGAGTTTATTCTATTTTTGTTCAAGTTGTTCTGATAGGAATGTAGTGACAGAATGTAGTAGATTTAATTTACTTACACTTAGTGAATAATGATTTTGAATATATTTTTATGTGAATATTTACTATCCCTGTTTCCTTACCATTGAATATTTATCATTAATTTTCCTCATTGTCTAATTAAATTACTTTGTTTCCAATTAGGTTTGGATTTTAATTATTACATGTATGGATTTATCTTAGATTTATGCTGTGCAGATATTATGTTCTTCACACATATTTTTAATTATATATTTACATGATGTACATCACTTTAGATCATATATTTTTCTTTTGGGGGGAGAGAGAGGATTGGTTCACAAGAGTTATAGCCACTGCAATTGAACTTCAAGACATTTATGCCACATTGTGCACATGTGTCACCTTGTGCATCTGGCTTGTGTGGATTCTAGGGAGTCAAACCTGGGTCTTTAGGCCTTGCAGACAAGTGCCTTATTCACTAAGCCATCTCTCCAGCCCTTTATCTTATATTTTAATAGTATATATAAAATTTCACCTTATAAAAATTCGATTTTATTGAAAAGTAGAATAGCTATTATGTCATCACATAGTCTATGTAAAGATTGCATAAAAAACACATAATTACACATTATTAATGGACTGGTTAGTTACCTCGACTATTATAATAGACATTTTACAAATAATTTACTTCATAGAATTAGTAAATAGAAACAAAATAGATTCGCACACTTCCCAAGTGTCTAAATATATAATTTTAATTTTATTACTCACTTTTGGTTCATGCTTTCTAAGCAATTTGTCTTTCTTTAAATATAAACCTTTTTAACCAATCTACATAAATATGACATATTTCACTTGATGAGTTTTAGTATGATATAATTCTTTATTTAAAATTGGAATGGAGCCTTTTAACTTAAATTCAGGATTTGTGTTGAACTTACTTTGAAGTTGAAGGCACAGGATTCCAGATGCATCATGCAAATGTGGCTGTTAGCTTCATTTCCATCACTGTCATGCTATCTTGGATTTAGATGATAAAGTTAGTCCCCATTTTACTTCTTTAAACTGCTAGCCATTTATTGATTCACCTAGGATCTAATTGCTTGCTCTCAGTAAGTGTTCTAATCAGAACAGTCAAGATCACTTTGCCACTCTCAATTGAAGTGGAGTTGGAAACTGGAGTTGCAAATTACCTGTGCAGTCACATTTTAATCTCTTCTGTAGGCAGGGCTGTTCCCTATGATCTCTCTCTCTCTCTCTCTCTCTCTCTCTCTTTCTTTGTTAGTGTAAGCATTAAAGATGTGAAAGTGTTCCCTAAGCCTCTGCCCTCAGGCTGGAGCTGGCAGTGTGTCTCTGGATGCAATGAAGTCTTACAACTATAAAAATGCCCAGTCTTGGGCTGGAGAGATGGCTTAGTGGTTAAGGCATTTGACTGTGTAGCCAAAGGACCCAGGTTCAGTTCCCCAGGAGCCATGTAAGCCAGATGCACAAGGGGCACATGCATCTGGAGTTCGTTTGCAGTGGCTACAGGCCCTGGCATGCCCATTTTCTCTCTGTCTCTCTCTCTCTCTCTGCTTGTGAATAAATCAATAACAATAAATGTAAATATTAAAAAATGCCCAATCTGAAGTCTTGTAGGCATGAACGATAAGGACTTCGTTGCCACAGACTGTGAAACTTTCCATACAATTAGTTGCAAGTTCAATGATGAGAAGAACTTCATGCTTCTGCCATAATTGTCTTTCCCTATCATTTAAGGCCAACTTAATCATAAGGCTGGACAGCATATCTAAAACCATTATTATCACACTGATGAAATGGTGACTTTGGGAAGGAAAGAAATCTCAATATTTTTTGTATATTCAAATATTTCTTCTCTGAATCACTTTTCTCAAACATAAAATTTAATCTTGTTGTTAAGATGAGACATGAGGCAAATTGAAAATCGAATCTGATTTGAAGTATCTAACATAGGAAAAAATACAACATCATTGTTTGTGAAATACCAAATATCTTGTTATAGTTTATGAGAGGAAGTGAATTGGACTATTATCTATATTGTATAAATGATTATATCCATCCTTTAACCTACTGAATTACTTTAGGTTTTACTTCAGCCTTGGAGGATACTTGGAATTCCACAGCCATGAATAGCAACTATCATTACATTAGGAGTTATTTGTAAAAACTTTAAAACAAGGTCTCAAGTACAAAACTATCTTCAGGTAATTTAAGTGCATCACAGCCAAATATATACATGTTTTATATAGTATTAGGCATTAATATATAACATAAAATATTTATAAATAATATAATTATATATAGTATTAAAAGCAATACCTAATACCAAGCTAGGTAAACTCACACTGCCCTACATACTTTAAAAACAATATTACATGCCAGAATAAAGAAATAATAATCTACTATAATGAAAAATACCAAAAGTAATCCAAAAGTGGACTTATATAAAAGCAAATGGAAGTGATTATAACTATACCTGAAATATTAAAAATAATTGTAGACATTATAAATAAATAAATATATATATATTTTAATTTTTTATTAACATTTTCCATGATTGTAAAAAAATATCCCATGGTAATACTCTCCCTCCCTCCCACACTTTCCCCTTTGAAATTCCATTCTCCATCATATTACCTCCTCATCTCAATCATTGTACTTATATATACAATACCAACCTATTAAGTACCCTCCTCCCTTCCTTTCTCTTCCCTTTATATCTCCTTTTTAACTTACTGGCCTCTGCTAGTAAGTATTTTCCTTCTCACACAGAAGCCCAATCATCTGTAGCTAGTATAATTTTAAAGATGATAAATAAAATGCATGCTTAAAATTCCAATTATAAATATGAAAACTATAACATGTAAGATGAAAATGCATTCAAGACTGAAGCTAATGAAATACTGTTTAAAATAATCTAGTGATTTCTAAAAGATGACTGCAGGAACTATAAAAGAATGAAAAAATGTAATAAAGGGAACATGAATGAGCTATAGAAAATTCCAAGTGACCCATCAAGATATAGGAACTATTTCACCAAAGTTTATTTTTACTATTTATTGAGATAGATTATCTCAATCCAACATATGTTCTTCACTGGAATTTCAGGAGTCTGCACTTAGGCTTTCTAAACCATTAGTGTATACTGAGCAAGTTGCTACTTTAGTCTCCTAAAAAGTATTCTAATGGTCTAAAAAGACTATACATAGAAGAAAATCCTTTATTCCCTGCCTACAAAAAGTATTGAACCTGTGAAAAATGATTGCCATTTACCTAATTCTGCAGAAATAGATGGGGTATTTTGCAAAGATTATGAAAGGGAATGTTTCTTAAATGGCATAAACAGTTTCAGCAAAGAATTTAATTTGTCTTTACTAGACAACTGTAATAACCAACATGCTTCCTTATATTTAGCCCAAAAATGAACAAGAGACCTCACTTACAAACCTCACATCAAGAAAAGGAAAACATCCTTCTAAAGGAGACTTATCAAAGGTGCCAGTGAGAACTCATAAAGGACTATATGCCTGAATACAGCTGGAAAATCAACATACAAGTCAGGTGTTGTCAAAGCTTTTTTCTAGTGATCATGGTTAGCATGTCTTATAACTTTAATTGGAATGAAATACAAACTAGTAAAGAGTCAAACATAGATAACGTTTCATATCACCAAGAAATGGGTTGGAGAGATGTTGACAATGAAAAGAACAGAAATTACAATTGCATCAAACTTACAAAAGTCTTTGTTATTCCTCTCCAGTCATTGATCTCTGATGTATGCCTTTGCTTTACTTCTTGTGTGATAAAGTTACATGAATTGTACTTCTTTTAATATTAATTATGTCCAATTCATTCTAGGGTGCTTTAAGCCCAAAATGTTTGAATTTGAATGATAATACTCTATTTTTACACATGGCTAGAATAGAATCTATAATATCTCCCTCTCTCTCTCTCTCTCTCTCTCTCTCTCTCTCTCTCTCTCTTTCTGTTTTATTTTGTGTGTGTGTGTGTGTGTGTGTGTGTAATTGTAGCTATGATGACTAACTCTGGGTGAAGTTCATAGAAAATTTACTTATATGTTTTTGTATATTCCATAACGCTTCTACAACATGTGTTTGTAAAGAAAAATATGTAGCACTAAAAACCATTTACAATGAAACATAGATAGTGTAAGAGATCTGTGTTCTCACAGTAAAAATGATAGGCTGAAAGTATTAAATGTCCATATAATGGGTAATTTGAAGGAAAAAAAGCCTGGTCACTGGTTTGAGAGGCCACCTTTAGTGGACCATTAGCACCTAGAGACCTGAACATATATCTCTGAGATCATTTTAAAATTAGGTTTGAATTGTTAGCATAATGCTTCCATGCAACGGTCATCTTTTTCAGTGAAAGTTGCAAACACATCTCAGTTCTGGTTATTCATGATTCCTCTTTGTCTGAGACATCACTTTATTATTACAGCTGGAGTATTCTAGCCCAATAAGAGGAAGTTTTTAGCATGTGATATAGCATAACTGGACTCTTTTTATATAGCCTGGTCTGGCTTGCCACTTGAATCTTTTAGTGTTGAGTTTCCTGGTCAATGACCTTCATAGTGAATATTCAAATGTTATTGTTAAAATAAAAGGGGTGTGTTTGAATAAATTTAGAAGGACTGAAAAGTTCACCATAACAATAACCTCTATACTCACATACCCACCTCATAAAGTCATTCTGTAAATTCCTCACAGGTCATTCTTCAAACCTTTCTAGTTGAATCAGTTTTAATTTTTGCATATCTTTATTATGCAGAGATCTTCTCTTGACATTTGATTCATCATCAATCATTCAAAAATTCCATTTCCCATAATTGGCATTTTGATACTTATATTTAATCTCCATATTACCAATTATATGATAAAAATATATGCATGTATGAGATTATGAAAATTAAAAAATGTTTAGAAATAAATAACATATAACACACAAATGAAAATTTCAGTGCTGTATCTTTTCTCCCATACATAAATACCATAAAATTAGTTAGGGTATTCATTTGAAAGTTTAAAATTATAAGATAAAAAATATTTGGGGGCTGGAGAGATGGCTTAGCAGTTAAGCACTTGCCTGTGAAGCCTAAGAACCCCGGTTCGAGGCTCAGTTCCCCAGGTCCCACGTTAGCCAGATGCACAAGGGGGTGCATGCGTCTGGAGTTCGTTTGCAAAGGCTGGAAGCCCTGGTGCGCCCATTCTCTCCCTCCCTCTATCTGTCTTTTTTTCTGTGTCTGTTGCTCTCAAATAAATAAATAAATAAAATTTAAAAAAAAATATTTGGTACAGTCATAAGGTGGAGGATATGGCTAGAACTTCATAAATCATATCCAAGTTCAGTTTAAAAGTGAGACTCTTTGGCTGGAGAGATGGCTTAGTAGTTAAGGAGCATGCCTGCTAAGCCTAGGGACCCAGGTTTGATTCTCCAGGTCCCACGTAAGCCAGATGCACATGGTGGCACATATATCTGGAATTTGTTTGCAGTGGCTAGTGACCCTGGCATGCCCATTCTCTCTCTTCCTCTCTCTGTCTCTAATAAATAAATAAATATATATATTTTTAAGGTGAGACTCTTAAGTGATAGCTTAACTAATGCTATAAAATAAGAGGAAATGATCCTTCTTGGTATTATAATACAATACTTTGTAAAGAAACATTAAGTGAAACTACACACACACACACACACACACACACACACACACACACACATTGTATCCAAATGCATCTTTATCAACCCCAAAACTGTTCAAAGGCCCAAAGTTTCATAAGAGATGACTGTCAAATCAAAACATGTTGCATAATTCCAACACATAATGGCATAGAGTTAAAAGTTCCACCATTAAAAGAAGGTATAACAGGGCTGGGATATGGCTCCATAGTTAAATGTACATTCTGATAAAACATGACAACCCAGGTTCTCTTCCACTATTCATTAAAGCACACATACTAGATGGTTCATGCATCTGGAGTTCATTTGTACTGGCAAGAAGCCCTGGTGTGTTTTTTTCTCACTCTCTCAGATAAATAAATAATACATAAATTCATAAATAAATATATAGATAATAAAAATGAAAGAGGTATAACACAGAAAAATGGACAAACACAAAACCAAAAACCAGCAGAGGAAATATTAAATTCTGTAGCCTCATGTCTGTCATCTGGGACCTTGATGTAGTCCTATGGCCCAATTCTACCATTCCATTGTACTACTATTTCCAAGGCAGATATACCTGAGCCAGAGTGAGCAGCTTTCCTTAGCAACTGTTCCATAGTCCTGCTAGCTGTAAAATTTTGGAGTCTACACTGCAACTCATGATTCATCTTCTCACCTCCACACATTGGCCTCACAGGGCCTTGATGCAAGGATTATGACCCTGTTTCACATTGCTGTCTTCAGAACCATGTGCACTTCATGATTCCATTTCCTTCATTTCTCATGCTTCCAAAATTAATGCCAGTCAGACTTTGTCATTAAATTTATAAATCCAAAGTGGGGAGAGAAGAGTTTTAAACTTGAAGAGCAGGAACTCCTTCAGCTTTCTGTTCTAAGGCATCCTCCTTTCAGGAGCTAAAGCTTTCAGTGGTTTAGGTTTCACCTTCAGGGTACATTTCCCATTGTTCCAGAGTAGAGCAGCTAGCCCATCTTTAAGAGAGGTAATCTTTTTTTTTTTTTTTTAATTTCTTTTACTGGTTATGATCACACTCAGTGTGTAAACATCACATGTTGATACCATAGCTAGCCTCCTCCCAATCCTCCCTCCTCTGAAGGAACCCTCCTTGTTGGGGATTATGGGTTGTGCATTGTGAAGGTAGCCATCAGTTATGGGGAAGAGGCAATGTGTCTGGGCATAATGTCCCAATTTGTGGCTCTAACAATCTTTCTGCACCCTCTTCCAAAAATTGTCCTGAGCCATGTTGGGTTCATTCTAGGTCTACTCCAGTGATGAGGTCTTGGAAGCCTCTGGATCTCTGGTTTGGTAGGAGGTACATGTGTTCTCTGTGGTTTAAGTTACACAAAAGGAAACAACCTAATGTGATGCTCACCCAAGTGCAATAGTGGCACACAGCCATGGTGGGTATCTAACTGCTCTTGAATTGGATAACAGATCTGATCAGTGGAATGGAACCCATAGCTAGAACTAGAAAACAAGTCAAAATCATATCAAAAAAAAGGGGTTCACTCTCCAATATCAATCCCAATCAATCTTGGGCTATAAGAGTGGTAATTTCTTTAACAGATACAGTTATATGGCCCCAAATCATCCTATGTGACTACCACTTTAAACTTGCTTTTATTTCTTTTTGTGTTATACCTTTCTGCTCCGGATTTCTACCAAATGTACCAGGCCATTACTTTTAAATTCAATTCAATCTTGCTGATATTCTCAGGGCATGGGCCAAACACACTTCCTTTCTGCCAGTAGACTAGTTTCAACAATGCACCTTTTTTTTCCCCGTGAAAGGTCATAAAATAAGCCTTCACAGTCCACGTTTCTCTGAAAATTCAGGCCTTTCATTTCTACTCAGAATGATCCATCACAATCTGCTTACATCTCTATAAGTCTTCTGTAGTCCAAAGTACTAAATGTTCCCATGTCTTTCCTGGAAACAATTCCCAAAAGACCAAAATCACAGAGGCAGGTACATGGAAGTGGTGATCGAACTTCTTGGTACCAGTTTTCTGTAGCATTTACCTTCTCATTGTTGGGACAAAATAACTGACCAGAGGCAGACTATGGAAGGAAAGGATTTCTTAGAAGCTTACAGTTTAGAGGGGTAATATATTCACTGTGGAGAAAAGAGCACTGCAGGCAACTGAGGTATCCCTTCTTCACACAGAACAGACAGGAAATCATCTGAGTGAGCCAGCTCACAATACCAAGTAAGGCTAAGATATTCAAACTCATGATCTTCCCACAGCAACACACCTCCTCCAGCACTGCTTTACTTCCTAAAGACTCCACTTGCAGGGCATGAAATAAGAAGCTAAATCTCATACACCTGAGGTTAGGGCCCACATTTTACATTCAAACTACCATAGTTCATAATCTTCCTTTACTCTCACTAAGCCATACTCTGCTGAGGCTACCAATACTTCACTCTTTCTAAACTATGAAAAAGAAAAGTTAAAGTATGAAGGTTACACATGGAAGCATTACAGAATCCCAGACCATGGAAAGCTATCAGGAGCCAAGTCCAAGCTACAAAAGTTTGGACATTGTCTCAAAAAAAGAGATGAAATTATTTCTATGTCCTACATGCAAATAGAAATGTAATGATAAAAATCTTTCCAATGTCAGAACTAACAATGTAGTTTCATTGGCAATGCCCAGGGATACAGGATTTCCACCTTTGTGCCATTAAATGTCTCATTGAGATGTGTACTTGTGTATTATTTGAGAATTTTGCAAATATATTTCTAGTATTCACTTTCAAAAAGTTGTGAGGTAGGAGGATTACTGTGAGTTCAAGGCCAGCCTGAGACTACCTAGTGAATTCCATGCCAGCTTAAGCTAAAGATTTGTATTAGTCAGGGTTCTCTAGAGGAATAGAACCAATAGAATGAATTGTATTAAAAGGGAATATTTTGGATTGGCTTAACAATAATAATAACATAATAATAACATAATAACATATAATAACATAATAATAACAACAATAGCAGATTGTAGTCCTGAGAGTAAAGGGACCTGGTAGCTGCTCAGTCCATGAGGCTGGATGCCTCGGCAGTCCCAATCTGGCACTGAAGGTCTGGAGATGTCCTGGAGAGATGCTGTTCTTCAATCCACACTGATCTTCCATCCACACTGAAAAGCAGCAAGCAACAAGCAGCAGCCAGGGGAGGGGAGGAGAATACTTTTCTTCCCAGAGTACCCCCCTCAAAGAGGGGCTTCCCACTCTGGGGGGAAGGCTCCCACTGGGGGAATGTTAACCCTTACTGGAAGCAACCTCAGAGACCCACTTATAAGGAATGTCTATAGATTCCTAAACAGATCACATTGACACCATGTTAACTATAACAGACCCTATCTTAGAAATCTAAACACACACACACAGTGTGTGCGTGTGTGTGTGTGTGTGGTACTAATGCAGATGGTGTTCATTTTTATAAAGACAACTTAACAATACTTTGTTTATGATAGATGCTGAAAACCATTTGTAGCAGACAGCATCAGGTTCACTAAAATGAACTTCCATACCAGGCACAGTTATGGAGGAAAGGATATTTACTGAAGCTTACAGATCCAGGGGAAGTTCCATAATGGCAGAAGAAACTGGCTTGCTTTCACAGGCCCAAGCTGAGAGAGAGAAATACAAGCCTAAAGGTCAAAAGCCACACAGCACAGCACACTTCAGGAACTCCAGCTAGGTACATTTTGCATATCTTTAGATTGAAATCTGAAACCCACCACCACACCTTAAGATCCACCCAGTGACACTGCCTCCAGCCAGGTGACTACAGATGCAAACTACAAACAAATAAAAAACTGAATATATTGGGGGCCATCTATTCTATTCAAACCACCACATTCTGCCCCTGGCCCCCAAAAGATTTATAACCATCACACATTGTAAATTGTAGTCAGTTCAATTTCAAAGTACCCCACAGTCTTGACAAATTTAAAATATTAAGACCTGTAAAATCAAACATGTTAAACATTTCTAACATATAAAGGCACAGAGTAAACATTTTCAACTGGTATAAGGCATAGAAAGGAGAGACTAAAACAATGCAAACTCAACCACCATCAAACAAGCATCAAACTTCTGCAGTTCAAGTCCAATATAACCAAAGACTGACAGTCTCCAGATCTTCCAATTAAGCCCTCCAACTGGGCAGAGTAGCAGGGAACACTTCCATCTCAGGCCAACAGTGTGCTCTATGGTAGTGCTTGCATAGTCCTGGTATATCCAAAACATCTTGAGGTCTTCATGCAAACCACGCTCCATCTTCCAAAGGCTCTTTCAGCCTATCAGGGCATCATGCCCTGCCTCATGCTGCATCTCAGCAGCAGCTCCTGGGACCGTGTGGAATTCACGACCACTCCTCGCATTTTTCATGCTTCTGAAACCAATACCAGGTGTGCAGGACACAGCCATATTCTTAATTCACAGACAAAATAAATCATAAGCTTGAAAAGCAGGTTCCTTCTCCAGTCAACTCTTTCTAAAAGTGTTTGCATTTCTATGATAGTCTTTCTTCAGGCATCCTTTCCATGGTAAAGCAACAGGACCATCTTACTCTAAGATTGCTAATGTGTTTGACAATAGCAGCTTTAGTAATATAAAGCCAGTCTCTGTGCCAGTAAATTTAACTTGAATAAAGTTTTCCAGCTTAAAATCTTAAATCTCTCAATCCAATATCTCTAGCCAAGCACATCAGTCCATTACAAATTTAACCTTGATCAAACTCTGTGGGCCTGGGCAGCAGGATGCAGCCAGCCCTTTTGCCAGTAGCCCAGTTCCAACAAAGTCCTCTGCAGTCTTTCCTTCCCCTTATCAAGCTCATAAGCCAAGCCTCAAAGTTCAATGCTGTATTCACTTAGCATTCCCAGGCTCTCATCAGAGTAGTCCAAAAACTTGGCTTACCACTCCAGAAGACATCTTCAGTGGCAAGCACCGAGTCCCTGCCTATTCCTCCAAAACAAAGATTCCAAAAGTTCAACATCCACATGGTCAGGTTCATCTCAGTCCACTCCTCAGTACCAAGCTCTGTAGCAGACAGCTTCAGGTTCACTGAGATGAACTTCCAGACCAGGCACAGTTATGAGGAAGGTATATTTATTGAAGCTTACAGATCTAGGGGAAGTTCCATAATGGCAGAAGAAACTGGCCTACTTTCTCAGTCCCAAGCAGAGAGAGAGAAGTACAAGCCTCAAGGTCAAAAACCACACAGCACAGCACACTTCAGGAACTCCAGCTAGGTATACTTTGCATATCTTTAGATTGAAATTTGAAACCCACCACACCTTAAGATCCATCCAGTGACACTGCCTCCAGCCAGGTGGCTACACATGCAAACTACAAACAAATAAAAAATCTGAATATATGGGGGGGCCATCTTTTCTATTCAAACCACGACACCATTCATAAGGTAAAACTTCATTATTTATATATATGGTACTTATTCCAATTTATCTACTCTTGATGATACACTATGTGTATTCAAATGATAATAAATACATTTATTCCTAAAGAATACATTTTTCTGATACAATTTACATAACAGGTTTATTTCAATTACTATTTATCTTAAAAGTACTTATCTGCAAATTACTCTGTTTGAAGGCAGAGGAATATCACACAATGCCATCTATTTTCTTGAAAATACCAATATCTAAACTTTTGGGATGATACTTTTCACACTCTTTATAAGAGGAACATTTGTGGACAGGAACTGCTATTTTTACAATGACAGTCTGCTTATTATTAAGCTTTAGATTTTTTTTTTTTCTCCTGTGCTATTGCTGAAATATGTTGTTAAAGTACGTGATGTAAACAACAACAAAAAGATTGAAAGTAAAGTATAATCCTTCCATTTTACAGAGCTATTATTTGGCTGTATAATCACACCAAATAACTACTGTGGTCATAAATGCTTACTTGCTACACTGAAATTTACTACAGCTTCAAATGTTAAACCATAGTGTAAGGATAATACTAGCAAGAACCAGAGGCCTGAAGGACAGCAGCAGGGAGAAGTCACTCCAGCTCTTTCAGATACAGATCAAGAAGCTACATTTTAATGTGAGTCAGGCCTTCCAGAACTAAGGAATTAGGAACCTTTTTCTTAAACTGAATTTGTTAACTACTGTTAACTAAATACGTAATTCTGTAGAATCTTCACTGGGACACATTTTTCTGAACTGCCACCCAAAAATTGTTCTTGATGAGACTGTGTATCTACCTGTCATTCCTGAATACACTTTTTGTTTTTTAATTAACACTCACATTTGCCTATCTATTATACTCATGTCAGAGGCCAGATGTTTCTACCCCATGGTTAAGCCAATTTCCAAATGGTTAGGTTGAAATGGGTTTCCCAAAAGGGAGTCACCAAAAGATAAACAGGATGGCTACAAGGAGATATAAGAAATGGATTGTCTGCATTCCTCAAGAAAGATGCCCCAAGAACAGGATTTACAGCCCCTCCTTATCTCTCACCAGGTCACTTCTGCTCTCACCCTGAGATCAGAGATTTACTGTCCCCCTATCTCTCATCAGGTCACTCTTTGTCTCTCCATATGCACCTCCCCCCCCAATAAAACCTTCCTCAGAGTGGTGTCTGTGATCCTTGGTCCCTCTTGAACCTTACATGAGGTGATCTGACTCAGATAGAAAGGCTTCTCATTTTCTTCTTAGGTGGCCAGACCTCTTTTTCCTTTACCAGACCACTGAGCTGCCATATGACCCTCTGAAGGCCTTGGACCATCTCTGCCTGATACAGGCTCTCACACACACCACAATTTGGCTTCACTGTCCTTTTCTCCATTGTCTCCTCTCTCCTTCTCATTTTCTCAGGTTAGTCTTTCTCAGGTTTTACCCCTCCTTGTGAAAGTGAAAGCCATGCCAGCATGCAAGGCTACAACCCTGGGCCACTAGGCCCCAATCCTAGGTTTCCAGAAAGACACACTCGGGACACCTCAGGTCTACCACACCCTAAAGGGTGCCTTTTAGTTCAGTTATACCATTTCAGGACACCCCCTCTCCATCTCCTTTTTGAGCTCTCATCTTCCACTGCCAGCCACTTTAATCTTCCACAGCCAGCAGCTTTCTCCATCAGGAGCACTGGTGCCCTCCTCACCCACTAAACAGGCTAAAAAGCCTACGGTTGTGACCTGTATGGCCTCTGCCCATGTGGGAGGTGCAGGCCCCATTCACTCTAATGGGCCCGGGGTCATATTGGTATCCTGTGTAAACGCAGCATAAGCTCTGGTCTCTCTCATCACCTTTGTCTTACTTTTTCTCAGTCTCCCCTCACTGGCCCTTTCATTATAGTCTCACACCTGCATGGGGAACAAAACCTGCAAAACCACTTCCTACTACCCCCAGCTTGTCTTCTTAAACACTTAAAAAATCTATGACTCCTGGATGACATCAAACCTCGTTATCTAATCTTTCTCTGCAACTCTGCCTGGTCACAGTATATGCTGGATGACTGGTTCAAATGGCCTGAAAATGAAACCTTTGATTTCCAACTCTCACTGATTTAAAAAAAAAAAAAAAAAAAAAAAAAAAAAAAACTTCTGCCAACATATAGGCAAATGTTCCAAAATACTCTATTTTTCACTCTGTATGCAACGCGTTCTCTCTGCTTTACCTGCCATTTTGACAAGGCCCTCCTAGCCAAGGTCTCAGAAATATGCTCTCACTGAACCCCTCTCCCATATTCAGCCTCACTCTCTGCATTTGACCCAGACACCAAAGAGAACCTCACCCCAACAGCTCTTCTGGCTCCTCCAGCTCCTCCAGCTCCCTCAGCCTCTCCTGACACCCTGCCTGGTAATAAGGTTTGATTTTAATCTCCGGAGTTGTAAATAGAGTTGAAATTTAAAATGGAATGCATAACTTCTGAGTAAATGTAATGAATATATGAAGGGAAATGGTTGTCTACAGTCTATATGAAAAGTGTACTTGCTGGGGCTGGAGGAATGGCTTAGCCCTTAAGGCACTAGTCTGGTAAGCCAAAGGACCCAGGTTTGATTCCCCAGGACCCATGTAAGACAGATGCACAAGGGGGCACACACATCTGGAGTTCATTTACAGTGGCTGGAAGCCCTGGTACGCCCATTCTCTCTCTCTCTTTGCCTCTTTTCTTCTCTCAAATAAATAAATAAATAAATAATATTCAAAAAAAAAACCCAGAAAAGTGCACTTGAAATGAATGTGTGTGTGTTTGAATATGTACGTGGCTCAGAGCCCTAAGGCAGCAGAATGATTTTTGTTCTGAGCAGTGTCATGTCATCGTGGGGATGTTTTCTACTAAGCCCACTGTACGAGATGGCATTTTTTTAATCTTAAGATTAAAATTGACACATTAATATTTAATTCTCTTCTAAAGTTATTATATCTAAAACCCTGCCTCAAAAAAGAAAAAAAAAAACCTCACAGAGGAACTATTTACTCTCCCCCCTCCCCTATTTTTTAAGGGAAATAGACCACATTTAAAACACTAAAAAGTATTTATCTGCCACACACCTGGAAACTATTTACCTCATGGTGAACAGTTAAAAAAAAATTCTAAACAAAGTTATGTTGTGTTTAAGATAAAGTTGGTTAACATTTGAATAGCTACAGATTGTATCATAAAATTTTGTGTATGTCTGGAATTCAATATAGTTCTACAAAATTGATTCTGAAGAGATTACTCAACAATTAAAAGTACTTATTTGCAAAGCCAGGTACACATAGTGGAACACACATTTGAAAATTGTTTTGAAAATCATTTGCAGTGGCAAGTGGCCCTGACATGCCCATCCCCTCTCTTTTCCATGAGACTTGTCTCCTTTTTTCATTAGATCATGGCAGTTGAATTCAGTTCCTCTAGTCTTTGGGTATATTAAATATAGCAAAATTAATTACAAAAAAACTAATTTATAGATTAATATACATTTTATTTAGCTTTTAAGAGTGCAAAATCTTCTCAAAATGTATGTATATAAAGATATCTCAATTCTAATAAGCTTAAAAATTATCTAATTTTTAATGTCTTCATATTTAAGCCAAAAATGTTACTGTGTGATATGGATTTCTGGTTTATTTTAAATTCTGTCAGCAGATCTTTTGTTCATAATTTACTCTCTATAGCCTAATGAGCCTTAAATATGTATAGTCTACTTTTTGTTCATATCAGACTTTTCCAGATATCCGAATATTGTAATGTGGTTTATACAAAGTCATGATGTTTAGCTATCCATAAGCATGCATCATCATGCCTGACTAAAACTCTGTTATTTTTATATATTTATTTTTAAATATTTTTGTTCATTTTTATTTATTTGAGACTGACAGAGAGAGAGAGAAGGAGGGAGAGAGAGAGAGAGAGAGAGAGAGAATGGGTGGAGCCAGGGCCTCCAGCCACTGCAAATGAACTCCAGATGTGTGTGCCCCTTTGTACATCTGGCTACCATGGGTCCTGGGAAATTGAACCTCGAACCAGGGTCCTTAGGCTTCACAGGCAAGTGCTTAACCACTAAGACACCTTTTCAGCCCAAAACTCTAATTTTTTTTAAATTAGTTTTCTATTCAGCAAATACAGAGAATTTGGTACCATTATTAGGCTCATCCATGACCTACCTCCTCCTCTTGGTCCCTCCTTGTTGAGGTATGTGGGTCATGCATTGTGGAGTTAGTCCACAGTTATGGGTAGGATAAATGTCTCTGCATATCCTGACCCAACATGTGGCTCTGACATTCTTTCCGCCCCCTCTTCTGCAAAATTTCCCTGAGCCATGTTGGGTTCATTTTTGGTCTGCTTCAGTGATGAGTTGTTGGTGGCCTCTGAGGCTCTGGCTCTCTTATTTGGTAGGAGTTGATTTTTCTCTGTATTGGTCTCCTTTCCCCTTGTGCCTGCATCTGGTTCATCAAGAAATCAGTACCCTTGCTTGTTTTGCTAATTTTCCTTAGTTTCAGCCAGGGCCCTTTTGAGGTATGATGGGGTGGCTCTCTCCTTAGTATCTGCATCTATCTGAAAAAGAGAACCAGATTCTCCAATGGAGAGTAAGTTAGTTCCAGGACAAATGAAATAACCCTTACTTCTTCTTTTTTTTTTTTTTTTTTTAATAGAGAGTTCAATAGGTGTAGGCCCTCTTGTAGCCCATGATTGATGGTAGCTTGATATTAGAGAGTGGTCTTATGTTTGGATATGGTTCTGACTTGTTTGCCAGCTCCAGCTATGGGTCCCGTACCACTGAGGGGATCAGTTAGCCAAATCAAGAGCAGTTGTTTCCCCACTATGGCTGTGTGCCACTATTGCACTTGTGTGGTCATCACAACCAGTTATTTGTTGCTAAGTAGGTTAGACCATGAAAACTGTAATTTTAAGATGGTTCTTGTCTTGTTCAAACTGACTTTGCTAGATGATTATCACTGAAGTTATAATCTGTCTTATAAAAAGAACTTATTGTGATTTTGTTCTTAGAAAACCTGAAAAAGTGTGCCATGTCTTAAAAAATCTACTGTATACAAATAATGTTAATATAGTTTGTGTAAGCTTCATGTAACAGTCATAAATATTTCCTTAGTTAAGCCATAAAATTTTTCAATGATAAAAGGTACTTATATAAGAAATTGCTTTGTTTTTGTCATATTATCTCTAATGCATGTTAGAATCAGGCTTGCTTAACTCAACAATGGCCAAGTTTTATTTTATTCTTGATCTATGTATAATCAGTCTCAAAGTTTCATTTAATTGTCTAATTTCTGATATCTTAAGTTCATTACTTATAAAGATATTGATACATGTTTCCTGCCCTAGAAAAAAATCTTTTCAACTGCTGTTCTCCTTCCAGTTTGGGGAGGAATTGGTACTTACATTGGTATACAGATTAGCCAAAGTTGTTTTCAAACACAGATGCTAAGTTTTTACACTACCTTGTTTTCTTCCTGACATACAATTTCTTGATTAAATCAGTTGCCTTAAAGTTATTGATAAAATAATTAATAACAATATTGTTTTCAAGGCTGCTAAAATGTTCTACCTATACTTATAACTGAAAAAATAGTTAAAGAATAGAATGTTTGTGCTTTTTATATCCCAAATATGCCCTACACTGTCACCTGACAACTAAACTTAAATATTAATCAGAATGATGTTAAGCTATTGTGTCATTATCTAACCAAATCAGCTTTGCTTATCAGATCTGCTGTGCACCCTTTTTAACTAATCTGTTTTGCTAATCACATATGTACAGTTTCTGTGAGTGAGTAATAACCATATGTAGAAGCAAAATCAATTGGACACATTGGAGTTAAATGGATAACCAATATTTGGGTTTCTGCTCCTCCTACCAAATCAGATAGCCAAGCAGACCAAAAATGAACACAACATGGCTCAGGGAAATTTTGCAGAAGAGGGGGTGGAAAGAATGTCAGAGCCACATGTTGGATCAGGATATACAGAGACATTTATCCTACCCATAACTGTGGACTAACTCCACAGTGCATGACCCATATCCCTCAACAAGGAGGGACCAAGGGGAGGAGGTAGGTCATGGATGAGCCTAATTATGATACCAAACTGTCTGTATTTGCTGAATACAAAAACTAATTAATAAAAAAATTTAAAAATGAAAACAAGATTGAAAGAGAGAAAGAAGGAAAAATAAATCATTAAATATCTCGGAGAATAAGAAAAAAAGGCCACAGGAGATGATGGGACAACTGAACTTCTAGCCTGTGGTGTATTACCTGTCTTCTTGATTAGAGAGGATATGGAAACCCAGAAATGAGTTCCATGTCAGTGTATCTGCAACAGGAGAGTTACATTGGAGGAAAATCAGTTCTCCAGACTTCCCAAAAGAGGGAGGGTCACTTGATCAGCATGGCCTTGACTTATCCTAGCAAATGACAATGGTAAGAGTCATAGAACTTCTCACAGGTCCCTGAAAGTCTCTTCTACAGAGGCAGTATTGACCTCCAAATATGCAGTTAGTTCTGGCAGCCTACATGGTCTTAGTTACCCAATGAAAAAAATATATCTACAATATAAACAATAATTCAGACTAATAGATTCCTCTGTCTGATGCTGACTTACAATATTAGACTCAAACATTAACTCATGTCTTCTACCTCTGACTGTCTCTGATTAACTTCACCTACCCTGACCGCAGCTCCTCCCACATGCTATTCCTCAGGACCCCTCTTTCCTTAGCCCTTACCCTATCTCATCCAGGGATAAGTACACTGACACCCCAATGGGCACTCTCCAACTTAAACTCTCTTGTGTTTCTACTCTTCCCCTGATCCCCAAATGCCACTCTGCTTCCTCTCCCTTGCCCCAAGCCCTTTACACCTGATATTTTGACAAGAGTAACAAACATCTTTATTCTTCCTTCTGTCTTCTCACAGGGTGCACAGAGCCCATCTCCTTCACCTTCTCTATAACAGGTGTCTGCCAGCGACTATCCAAAATGCCCCTATCCAGATATCAAACAGGCTCATGGCAAGGTCCAGGAAGATCTGCATGATCTAACCTTCTCCACCATCCCCTGGATGTCCATCCGTAATTCTTCTCTCTCGCTCATCCATATCCTACCAGCTTCTGGTCACCAAAGAGCTGACTCCTCATCACCTGCCGCAAGTGAGGACCCATTGACCACATCACCCAGCCTCTCCCATAAGAGCCCCCCCTACAGTCAGCATGAAGACTCTACAGAAGAAAAGACCACAGCCCCTCGTCACTAACAAAAGGCTGGAATGTTAGGTTGGAATGGGTTTCCCAAAAGGGAGTCACCAAAAGAAAAACTGGATGGCTACAGGGAGATATAAGAAATGGCTCATCCACATTCCTCAAGAAAGATCTCCAAGAACAGCATTTACTACCCCTCCTTATCTCTCAACAAGTCACTTCTGGTCTCTCCATATGGCTAATGTAAAAGAACAAAAACTTACTGCCCTAACATGAAAGTTCTTTCCCCTTTCTTGCCTACCCCAAATTGTAAAAAACAATAAAGGCCATGATCTATAACCCCAGATTGACTTCTCTGCTCTTGAGAGTCAGTCCTGGCAGCTCATGTTCATCCCCCCTACCCCACACCCAGAATAAAACCTTCCATCTTTGCCTCAGAGTGGTCTCTGTGGTTCTTGGTCACTCCTGAAACTTACACAAATAAGATTTTTAATTATTCATTTCAAAAATGACTGATAGAAGTAGAAGGACCCTCACTGGATGAAGACTTGTGTGTGTGTGTGTCTGTTCAACAGCTATGAAAGTAGAGAGCCAGGGTCATCATCATGTACACCCATCTCACAGTCTCTTTATTGAATTTTAACATTTGTGCTCTCAAGCTAGTAAATGTGCCCTTTGGATACAATCACCATCAGATGGCATTATTGAATGAAGGAATGCCTGTGTGCATGAGATGAATACATAATTGTGTGTGTGTTTCTTAGAGTTGCTTTAAGGTAAATATCCTGGTCATTGTTGTGAGAATCTTATTCCAAAAGTTTTCTCGAAAACTCTTGTGCTAGTTTTAAACAAATGTATCCTTCAGCTTCCAGGCCTAATGGTTATTTTTATTCCCCATTTCAATTTATTGGCTTGACTGGTTTACTAATGCAACTTGTCTGTTTCCTTGGGCCTGGAAGGCAGTACTGATAATGATCCTTGGTTTTAACATTGATTCACGATAGGTGCATGTATTGAGCAATATCTTCTCCCTCAGCTCATCTTTGCTCTAAAGTTTAATATTGTAATTTAATAAAAATGGCTTTGCAGCCATGAAAGCCAGTCTGGTAAAGATATATATGTATCTCAAAGCTAGTTCAGGTTCAATGTTAAAACAAGTTTTGTTTTTTTTTTTTTTTCTTTTCTGTTGCTATGTCCATCTTTCCCTACCAAGGGAAATCACTTCTTCAAAGGAAAAGACAGTAAATCTCTAAATCTCCATATTTACTCAAGTCCCGAGACTCTGCAGGGCAGAAGCTGCCAAGTCTATAGATTTACAATGTTTTATGATAATGATTTCCTCCAAGGGCTCACTCGAGATGAAAAGATAAATTAATTTATCCACTTCCAACCACTAGTGAAAGTTTAGTCTCCATTCCAAAAGCTGTCTTCAGAGCAGTACTGGTACTATATAATTCATCAGCAGTGATTAAAATTTAAGAGCCTCTGGATATGGCCATCTTGCACTCGGCTTATCAAGTGGAAAGAATGATAAAAAAAGATGAGTTCAAAGCCTGAAAGGGCATTACGCCTTTTTGTCTGACCTTGTGATATAGCTGCTACTGTTAATGACACGTGCAGTCAATTACTTGCCACTAACTATTACCCACATGGCCTACATGTATAACTCACAGCAGGTTGTGGTCATTGCAGTTACCACCCCCTTTAAGTGTAACTGATAGCAGTCCTGTGAGGGATAGTTCAAGAACCTTTAGGATATTAGGATAAGAAATGTTGGCTCTGGGCTGGAGAGATGGCTTAGCAGTTAAGCGCTTGCCTGTGAAGCCTAAGGACCCGGTTCGAGGCTCAGTTCCCCAGGTCCCACGTTAGCCAGATGCACAAGGGGGCGCACGCATCTGGAGTTCGTTTGCAGAGGCTGGAAGCCCTGGCGCGCCCATTCTCTCTCTCTCCCTCTTTCTGTCTTTCTCTCTGTGTCTGTCGCTCTCAAATAAATAAATAAATAAATAAAATTAAAAAAAAAAAAAAAAGAAATGTTGGCTCTTTCCAGAATTCATGTCTTGTCTTAAGACTATCAGTACTGGGAATGATCCTAGATTATTTATATCTGTGGATTTAGCAACCCAGCCTCCAATCTGCAGTTTGGTAAAGCTCCTACTGAGGGCAGTTGCTCAGCTTTACTTAGGTGGGATAAGCAAAAACTATATTTTCAAGGTAAATGGTATGACTTAATTCACATGTGCCTTGCTCATTAACATCTCATTCCCACATACTTTTTTTTTTTTGTGTGTGTGTGTGTATATGTGTGTACATATGTGTGTACTGAGAATGTTTTAGATTTACTATTGGCAAATTTTAAGTGGGTACTATATTGCTATTAACTGTCATCACCATACATTGTATAAATCTCCAAACTTACTCATAACTAGAAGTTTCTATTGCTTGATAAATATTTACCCATTTCTTCATCAAAAGCTGCAGTTATTTTACTCTACCTCTCTGCTACATGTGAGTGACACATGTGCTGTCTTTGTGTGTGCCACTCGTTTCACTTACAACAACAGCATTCAACTATACTTACATACCACAAAGCTAGGATTAACTTCTTGGTTAAAGTCAAGTGATAGGCTATTGCATATTTATACATTGACATGTGCGTACACATACAGGGATGATTAATCTTTATTGTCAAATTGACAAGATTTAGAATCAACATTGAAACAAATCTCTGGGTATATTCATGAGGGATTTTCTAGATTAGGTAATTGTGGGAGGAAGACTTACTCTGTATGGGGATAGTGACCTTCCCAGGGCTATAATATGACCAGGTTAGCTTCATGCTCTGGCACCATACCTGCCCTGCCATGCTGGACTCTATCCCCAGACATTTAGGTTGAATATACCCTTCTTCTTTTAGTTCCTTTTGTTGGTATTTTGTCACAGAATTGAGAAAAATAACTAATGTATATGCATACATATGTATATTTGCATAAGATTATGCTCAAATAGTTATTTGTCCATGAGTACTTCAGTTTTCCATACATTTTAGTGGCTGTGTATAACAGTACAGTGAATATAGGATTACAAATCTCTTCATGAAGTCATGACTTCATCCCATTCAGATGAATAACATTTATATAGGCTTCTGGGACATTGGTTGCTTCCTATATTGATTTTCTGAACAATCTTCATCTGTTTTCCATAAGGCTAATGCCATTTTACATCTCCCTGAGTAGCCAGCATGCCAGCATTCTTTCCTGGGATCATACATGTGCAAATTTATTTCTGGTTTCTGCATTCTATTCCATGGTCAGTATGTTTAGTTTTATGTATTTATAATACTGTTTTTTTTAATTTTTTGTTCACTTTTATTTATTTCTTTGAGAGTGACAGAGAGAGAAAGAGGCAGAGAGAGAGAGAAAGAAAGAATGGGCACGCCAGGGCGTCCAGCCACTGTAAACGAACTCCAGATGTGTGTGCCCCCTTGTGCATCTGGCTAACGTGGGTCCTGGAGAATCGAGCCTCGAACCGGGGTCCTTATGCTTCACAGGCAAGCGCTTAACCGCTGAGCCATCTCTCCAGCCCTATAATACTGTTTTGATTATTACAGTTTTGAAATGTAATTTGAAGTCAGGAATTGTGATACCTCATTCTTGTTTTCTTTTTAAGACATTGTGTTAACTAATCAATATCATCTGTGATTCTACATAAAATTTAGATTTTTTTTATTTCTGTGAAAAAATTCCATCAGACTTTTGTTGGATAAAACACTGAATCTTCACATTTTATAATTTCAGTATTTCTAGTCCATGAACACAGAATATCATTGGATGTATTTGTGTTCAGTTTTTGTTATCAGTGTTCTGTAGTTTCATCACATAGATCTCTATCCTCCTGGGTGAATTTAAGTATCAGATTCTTTTTGCTGTACTATAAATGGCACTCTTCCTCAATTTATTTTTTTTGGAAATTCATTTATAGTGGATGGAGGCATTGCTGAGTTTTTAATGTTGAAGGTCTATTCTATAAGTTTATGGAAATTATTTCTTAGTTCTATGACATACTTAAGAGATTTCCTTATTATCAGGAAATAAATTATTTTCCTTTCTGCTTTCCAATGTAATGTTCTCTAATCTACATTATTGGACAGTTGCTTTTACTGGAACTTCTAGAATAATGTTGAATAGCAATTGCAAAAACAGAAGCCCGGTATTGAGTGTATTGAGTCCTTTATGAGAGGAAAAGCATTCACCAGTTGATGTTCATTTTGATAGAGGGCCTGCTTCATCCTAGACCTCCTTTCCTGCGCTGGGAAGCTTTCTTTTTATTCCTTCTTTGTTGAGAGTGTTACTATGAAAAGATGTTGAATTTTGCTAAGTTCTTTTGATTTGCATGTACTAAACTACCCTTATATTCTAAAGATAAGACCCCATTTGATCACAATGCCTAATCCTTTTATTGTACTGTTCAGTGTAGTTTGGAAGTATTCTGCTGAACTTATTTCATTAATGTCCATCATGATATTGGCCTCTCTTTATATTTGATCTTAGAGCTCTTGGTTTGGGCAACTAAAGGCTCTATAAGATTAAGGGAATATTCCCTTCTATTGACATCTTTGAAACTGTCATAGGGCTACTAACATTCTGCCCATTTTCTCTGTCTCTGTCTCTGTCTCTGTCTCTCTCTCTCTCTCTCTCTCTCTCTCTCTCTCTCTCTCTCTCTTTCTAAGTAAATAAATTGTTTAAAAAGTTAAAAATAAGTATTTTAAAAACAGATCTTACTATGAATGCATGCTTCCATGAATAAAACTTGCAAAATGTGGGAGGGGGAAATAAGTTTGGGAAATTTACTACCAACCATTAATGATAGCCTTTTAAGCAAATTTCCCTGCCATTTATTCTGAAGCAATAAAATGGGATGTTGGGCACAGAAGTCACTCAACATACAGAGGTATAAACGTCAGTAATCAGCATCAAAGCTCAAGTTTTAGGATTTAGTGCTGAGTAAAAATGAATACTGAAATAACACTGACATCAGGCTGCATTTTAATGTAGGTATCCATTATCTAATGCTTATATAATGGAATAAACTCATCATTATGCCTGCTGTTATACTGAATACAGAATGAACTCATCACATATACATATTTACTTTAGAAACTATAGCACCCCCATCAGTTATGAAGATATATATGCAAACTACTTTAAATTACTTATTTTAATTTTGTGTTAACTGCTAATGTATTATTAATCATTATACTTTTAGCTAACCTTAGTTATCTTCTGCTTTATTTGTGTGTAACTCACGTCTGTAAACCCTTATTTTCTATCATTTTATTCCCACTTAAATGTGGTTATAGAATATATGAGCAAATATCAGATGAAAGAATATAAAGTCTTATAAATTATTTATTATGCTTAAACCTTAGTAAGAGTATGCATTTTGGCAAAAAAGTTATTTTTTCTCATTAATAATGTTTTTCAAAATGAAATGATTGGGTGGCTTGAACTGTTCATTTACATCAAGACAGTTTCTTGAGCAGAATTACTTTATCGTTTCAACTTCTATTGCTCTGAATTGTTCCTCTGAAAGGAATTTTAAACTCCCTGAACATGAACTGCTGCTATGGTTTGTCAAGATAGACCTGAATCAAATGCTTAAGACCACTTCCTGTGGTTGGTTCTCAATTGAACTTCTTTCTGACTGTTCTTACAATATACTCCTATAAAAATCTAAAATTCAAACTTGCTTTTAGAATGAAAGAATCAAATATTAGTGAAAGAAATTAATAAACTTTTTGATTCTATATGCCACCAGAAACTAGAATGCATTTAATTTGTTATAACAAATATCCACTGAAATATTTATTTTATGACTTGTTTGGGTTTAATTTACTTTATGCATCTCTGGATATCACAAAAATTTGATGGATTATTTAAAAAAATGTGATTGTTCTTATATAGGGTGATTTGAACAACACAAATTGCTTTATACCATCAACATAAGCATTGATTCATGCCAGACAGGGGCATACCCAGAGAGTAAAAGAAAATGCAGGGCCTGGTCACTAATGGCCATGTGAGGAGGTACCCATTCTCACTACAGTTAAGGGAGTCTATCATGTAAATGTATTTTGTATTCCATTCAAAGCTTCTGGACAGTGAATCAGGAGAAAAGAGAATACTCATTCAACATGCTTTTATAGGAAAATACTGAATGAAGTTATAAATGATCACCTTTGGTGAACTGTTTTATGAAATATCTAATATATTCAATGCTTGACAAAAGTGGATACAGTTTCAAGTGTGATTTGAATTAAACAATTTAACACTAATTATGTTTTTATGAGTTTAGGAGTGCTATTTGTTTTTTAGTAAATTAAGGCCAAGAAGTAATTTGTCTCAGACCACAGCTGCAAAGGATGAAGACTCAGACATAGAATATCTCCTTGTAAAGCATAAATTATTTACAACTGACATCTTACATTATTACACTTAATTTACAAAACAAAAAATAGTTAAATTTAATATCAAGAAATTTGCAATCTTTCCACTCTTAAATAATAGATTAGAATACATTTATTGACCGAAACTTTATTTTTATTTTTTGGTTTTTTGAGGTTGGGTCTCACTCTAGTCTAGGCTGACCTGGAACTCACTCTGTCGTCTCAGGCTGACCTCGAACTCACAGCTATCCTCCTACCTGTGCCTCCTAAGAGCTGGGATTAAAGGCATGCGCCACCACGCCCGGTTTAAACTTTATTTTACTATATATATATATATATATATATATATATATATATATATATATATATATATATGTGTGTGTGTGTGTGTGTATGTGTATATAGAGAGAGAAAGGATCATGGTTATGATAAAGGTTGGCACAGTGCAATTTATTTATTTTGATGCAGGCAAATATTTAATGCCTACTAAAATTGGCTTTCTTATATTTCAAGTAGATAACTGCCCATTTATATAATAGTTATGTTAGTTATTCTGTATCCAGTGTGTAAGATTTTATGTTTCTATGTATGGATTTTAGATTATATTTTTGTCCAATTTGATATCAGTTCAGTGGGAACTGTACCTTTTTACAAGTAAATGAGACATCCACTACCCTAAATCTTATCACATGGAAAGTAATTATTTCAGGATTCTGCTGGATATACTATAGATAGACATGGTGTTCCAAAAGCTCAGCTTAACTAAATCTCAACATTTCATAGTATTTGGTTGAAAGTTTTCTCACTTATTATATATTTTGAAGCTACAAATGATAGGAAGAAATTAAATTTTGTCAGTGTATCTTATTTGATTAATAACTCCATCTCAAATACAGCCTTCTCTCCAATGTACCCATATAAATTGAACATGAGTTGAATTCCATATTATGTAGTGTTTGTCACTATAAACTTCTGTTTATTAGCAATCAAAAAAGCTGCTTTTAGGCTGTAGAGATGGCTTAGTGGTTAAGGCATGTGTCTGTGAAGCCTAAGGACCAAGGTTCGATTTTTCAGGTCTCACATAAGCTAGATACACATAGTGGCACATGCATCTAGAGTTCATTTGCAGTGGCTAGAGGCCCTGGCATGCCCATTTTTCTCTTCTCACCCTCTCTCTAATAAACAAACAAACAAATAAATAAATAAATAAAATCTTTGAAATAAAAAGAAGGCTGGAGAGATGGCTTAGCAGTTACAGCATTTGCCTGCAAGGCCAAAGGACCCTAGTTTGATTCTCCAGGACCCATGTAAGCCAGGTGCACAAGAGGGCACATGCATCTGGAGTTTAAGTTGCTGGAGGACTTGGCACACCCATTCTCTCCCCCCCCCCCCTCTCTCTCTCTTTCTGTCTCTCAAATAAATAAATAAAATATATTTTTTAAAAAGAAAAAAAAAATCTGTTTTCTCTCCAGAGGGATAACAGACTTTTGATTACATGTATGGATTGTTTACTCAAAATAATAAATAACAGTCTGGCCAAACTATAGACAAGGAAAAGAACAAGAGATAAAAAGCTACATGGTAACAGGTTTACCTCCATAGCCAACAAAATATATGCAACAATGATGTCTGCAAGTTATTTTAAAAGTCTTGCATGCCACCAGATGGTGCTCTTACAGGACCAACATTAGCTATAAAATTTGAACAAGAAAAAGAAAATGCAGTGAGTTTTTGAACTGGAGAAGCCATTATCACTACAGTGCTTAGATTAAAGTTCAAGTCAGCCTTAAATCCTACTTTAAGTTCTGGAAATTTTGGACTATAGTACAGTGTTAGAACTATATTGAAAATGTCACCAAAATCACAATAGCTGATGTAGTTTTTAAATTAGCACAGTTCTTCACAGGTGAATATGGTGTGTGTGCATGTTCATGAACTCATGACTATATGTTATCTATGTATCCTAACCTATAGTAGATATTTATAATGTTGAATATTAGCATTATTATTATTGGAAGTAATATAAACTAATATGTTTATAATAATAGTTGAAATATCAACAAGTCACAACTTTAGAGTATGTAGTAAATGAGTACCTATGAATAAATTCATACATATCAGTATTGTACACACAAAAGTTATAACATACAGTGCTGCAATTCATCCACAGTTAATGAAAAATACCAAAATGTATAGTTCCAGTTGCTTATACTCACCAAAAGCATTGTTTTGAGATAATGTCAGCATACATAATGTAAGTCTATTAAAAACAGTACAATCAATTTGAGGATAATATAGATAGCTAGAAGGTACAAAAGTTTGCTATCTTGCTGTCATTTTTGTTTGGTTTTGCCTTATATTTTAGATAGGTTTGCACCTAGCCCAAACTTTTAATGCAGTCTAGGGGGCCTTGAAACCTAATACTCCTGCCATCTCCCAAAGCTAGGGTTGCAAGTGTTCACCAACACATCTAGGCCAGAAATATTTTGATTATATACTCATTGGAAGCCCAGATAAATATATCAGACTGCATATTTGTGAGGTTTCCATCATTTGTGTTCCCAGGTGAAATTGCCACTATATATTTTTACAAATTTAATTTGGTGCTTTTCAACAAGAATTTTCAAGAATTATGTAATATTCGCTCACTGTCTTTGGCTTAACTAGATTCACAGATGCTCTTTTTTGAGAATCAATTTTAGACTTTCATGGAAGAGCTTCCAAGACAAAAGAAGAAGGATCAGGGCCAATTTTCATCTTTATGTGTTTAAACTCTTCTGTAACCCTATAACTGTGATGTCTTGAGCAAGTTATTTTGTAGCTCTAACCCTTAGTTTTCTATTCCTTAGATAGTATTTGTGCTCTGGCATTATTTTTGCCCTTGGGAATCAAATGAAGTGCACACACTTACATGTGAGTGTAAACACACTCATATACATATATAATTCTAAAGCAGTTTAACATGTGTGTTTATCTTTTATTCTATGTACTTTGACATTATGCATTACCTTTTGCATGAAAGTTTATGAAGTAAAACCACTGTTACTGTTACTATGATTGACACACAGGATGGGGTATTCCTTTATTTAATATCAATTCCACATAATTCTAAAAATACAATAAAACATTCATAGAAAAATTAAAGTAAAGCATGGAACATACGGAAAGCAATTCACATAAGTATTTTGTTTGGTGCAGTCAATCTTAACAGTCAAATGCGTCCTTCGGACATTTGCTCCTTACTATTTTCTATGTTATTTTACTCTGACTTACCCTCAGTCTTCACATACAAACAATTCAACTTTACTGAAAATTGGACACATCAACTTAAAAATAGAAAATTGTAATAACTGCATTTTTCAGACATAATTCACAGGTTAAACCTGGTGGGAATTGCTTTCCTCCAAGTGAACTTTTGAGGATGATGCATTCCACAAAATGTGTGTATCTGTTTGTGGAGATCACTGGGTGTGGTGAGATGGAGATGGTGAGGCAACAGTGCTGTACACAGCACTGAATTAACAGCTCCAGATTTCATCAGCAATCTGTTGATAGAGGACTCACCCCTACTTTATTCCTTTTCTTTCTTGGTTGAGAAATATATTGTTTGTAATGGTTGAATAAATTTCCTTCCACACATTGACCAATAGTAAATCATTTTAGATCTCATTCAACTTTATCATTCCCTCTGGCTGCTCAGTTGTTGACCCAGATTTATTGAAGTCCACCAGAAAACAATAAAATTTCCCTTAGAAATGAAGTCTGTGGTATGAAGAAAGAAATGAAAAAAGAAAAAGAAATCCATAAAAAGCTTCATCCTTGGAACAGCAGGTTTTATAAAGTAGAATTAATCTGAATAAGTTCTCTTTATGCTGGTCTTAGATAGCAATTCATAATGCATTACTGAGTATGAACTTTGAATTCTCTAAGCTTTGAATTCTCTTGCTTTTACTACCAACCCCACACATATGCCATTTTTGCTTCTAAAATGTACAAGAAATAAAATCTTAAATTAGACATAAAATAACTTATGTTGTACTTCTTTAGTAATTAAACTAAGCAACATTCAAAAAACTAGTAATATCTGTTTTAAGGATTTTTAGATTTCTTTGTTCATGTTGAATTTAATCCAACATTTATAACAATTAATGTTGCTTCGGAGATTAATGTTATAAATGGAAATAGTAAAATTATTCAAGTCATAACAACATAGGTGAAAACATAATTTTATTCATGGAATTGTTGGTTTGTTAAACCTACATGTTAGTCAGTATGATCATAAATTTGGATGAAATTAGAATGCCAACATCTTTTACTAACAATCAATGCATAAAATAATGTGGCTTATAAGATAATATGACCTGGATAGAAGTTCCAGTTATAATTGAATCTTCACTTCACTAACCCTCAAAGATTTGGAGTTAAAAGTGCACATGTCTGACAAACAAACAAACAAACAAACAATCTCAGGGTCTAATGCAAAAGAGGTGGTGAAAAGAATGTAAGAGCCAAAGGAAGGGTAGGATGCCTTACAGCGTGCTCCCTCCAGACATAAAATGGCCTGGATATCCATGACGTCATAGTGCCCAACACTACCTACGCTAGACCATCATAAAAGGAGGAATAGACCATGACATCAAAATAAAAGAGAGACTGATTGAGGTGCGAAAGGGATATAATGGAGAATGAAATTTCAAAGGGGAAAGGGGGGGAGAGGGTTTTACCATGGGATAGTTTTTATAATCATGGAAAATGTTAATAAAAATTGAGGAAAAAATAATTATTATGTTTTATATTTTCAATAACTCCCACTATTACAAAATTAAGCAATATCATTAGCACTCCTAAGATTTTGGCAAAAAGAAATATCTTTTATACTAGTATAGTTGTAGATTTTGGTGTGTGATGTACATGCACATTTATTCATATGTGTGTCATTATAGATATGAAGGCAGTTGTACATACACATATATGCATGCAATCAGCAGCCAGAGATAGAGGTTAGGTATGTTGCTCTTCTGCTTATTGAAACAGGGACTCTCTTCAACCTAGAGCTCACTGATTTAGCAAGTTTAGCCACCTAGTGAGCCCCCCACTGCTGGGATTACAGACATGTTCTATAATGCCCAGCATCTTACATGGGTTCTGGTGATCTAACCAGAAGTGAGAGTAGCATTAATATATGGGTATGAACATTAAGAGAAGTGCTTACTGGGCAGTTTGATGAGCATAATTTATACATTTAGTCAGATGGCAGCAGACATTACACCCTAGGGCTCATGACTACCTCTGTTGTAGGTTTTCAGTATCAGGGATGTATTCCCTCCCATGGAGCTGGCCTCCAGTCAAATTAGAGAGTGGTTGATTTCCCCATAACAGACGTGCCACTTTTACACCCTCTGGGGGTCTGAACACAAGTCTTAATGCTTGTGTGGCAAGCACTTTATCCACTGAACTAGCAATCTAGCCCTAGTTATAAATTTGTAAACATAATTTACTCCAACTTAAATTAAAAAGTCATTATGTTATTTTTTTCTGCACAAATGTACACAACACTATACAATAAGGTTTAAGATATTTTGATATTATATTTATAAGCTTACTCAACCTAAAATTAAGTTAAATTGTTATCATTAAGTTCAACTTCTGTATAACATTTTGTGAAATATATAAAGAATTATTAGGACAAAAATGTTTATAAATTATATCTATTTAGTCATTACATGAAATTATTAATAATTCTATCTATCTATTATTTATCATCCAGCTAACATCCATCTATCTGTTTATCATCTACATCTAGCCTTCTACCATCTCTCTCCCTACCTTACATACCTATTATCTTTCTATCTCTCTATATATACATATATCTATTATCATCTATCTTTTATTTGTGTAGTGGCTTGATACAAAAGAAATTGAAACACTAATGTCTCAATAAACCAAGATTCATTTGGAACCCTAGCTGTTGGATTTACACTAATATCATATTTTTATCATTATAAGTAGTTATTGAAAATGGAAAATTCAAGCTAAGCTTATAGGTGAAATGATTACCTTATAAGCCAGACAATGCTATCTAAAACATTCTATGTGTTTTACTTACTTTCTCATTGCTGTTACCAAATACCTGAGAAGCAACCCGAAGGATGGGGAATTTCATAGTTTAAAATGGGATAGTCCAACAGAGCAGAAATGGAAAAGTGGTTGGTTATATTGAATCTGTAAGGAGGAAACAGAGAGCTGACAGGAAGTAGTACCTGCTATCAAACCATAAAGCCAACTGCAAGTAACTCATTTCCTCTATGGAAATGAGTTATAAATTAGTTATAAAGACTACATGACCTGCCAAAACATTACCATCAGCTAGCAGCCCGGTGTTCAAACAGATGAGCCTTGGAGGAAAAATTCATATTCACACCACAACATGCCAACAGGGGTATACATGGTCTAATTACAAAATGTAAAATTTGTCATAATAGTAATTTTTGTAGGCTGGCATAGTTTTGTAGACATTTTTTTTAATGCATTGGTAAGCCAGAAATGGTAGTGCATGCCTCTAAGCTCAGAACTCAGGAGGCAGGAGTAGGAGGATTACAGTGAGATAGAGGCCACCTTGAGACTACAGAGTGAATTCCGGGTCAGCCTGGGCTGGAGTGAGACCCTACCTTGAAAAGAAAATCACTAGTGATGAGTAGAAATGGGAAAAATAGCAAAACAATAAATGCTAATTATAATTAATTAAACTTTTGAAAATAACTGCATAATGGTCAAAGAAGGACACATGAGACATCTGATTTCTTTAACTCAGTGGTAAAGATTAATTTAAGGAATAGAGTAAATGAAAAAAAATTAGTGACTTAATATTTCTAGCATAAACTTCTTTAGTTATAATATTAATGGAACTTAGACTAAGAGAATTTCTGATTTTGATATGCTAAGTATAAAATTTTTAGGGCATGTATCTGCAAAAAGGCAAGTATGAATAGTAAGCATAAGAAAATTGTAGTCCTGGTAAAATTCAAGTAAAACAGTAGCAGCATGTACTGAAGTCTATGTATGGCATTCTAACAAATGAGAGCCAGGGTTCCCAGGGAAGCATGTGCAATTATATAACAATAAAATGGAAACTAAGAGGAGGAAATTTTACAGAAACTACATCTTTGCTATTAATGTATGTATATATATCTATATATGTGTGTGTGTGTGTGTGTGTGTGTGTGTGTGTGTGTTACACAAAATGACAATACCAGGTATTATTTCTATCTCATTTTAATTGCCTTTTGTTTTTTAATTAGCATACAGAATTTTAGGCATCATTGTGGCATTTTCAAATGCAATTTCTTAGTGGAATCTCATATGCTACATCCTCCTTGTATCCTTCCTCATGTTTTCTGCTTGCACATTCAATATGTCTTTCCTTGACATTTTTCTTTATACTTTCTTGGTTGCTATCATGTCAGACACAATTTTTAGGAGGAACAATGTTTTAATATTATGGATCCTGGATCCAGGGGAAATTCCATAATGGCAGACGTCAGCTCCCTTTCACAAGTTCAAGCAGAAAGAAATACCACCACCAGCACCATAAGCAAACATACTTCAAGAATGCCAGGCAGATATTAAGCACTCTGCCTACCTTTAACTGGAATTTCAGATCCACCCTCACACCTTAGCATTGGACCCTAGGATTCACCCACAAGTCACCAAGTTACAAGTTAAAATAAAACTCCTGAATCTAATGGGGGGGGGGGGGACATATATTCAAACTAGAACATTCCATTCCTGTCTCCCAATAGATTCATAACCATCCCACATTATATGTGATTTTCAGTCAAAATTCAAAGTTCCCAGTCTTTACCAACTTTAAGATTGCTCCAAAGTCCCAAACATTATCTGATATTGAAGACTTTCTCATAGCTGAGTCCTGTAAAATCAAAGCAAGTTATAAACATTCAATACATAAAGGCAAGAGTAAATATTTCCAACTGCTAGGAGGCATAACGAGGAGAGACTACAACAATGCAAGCTCAATAACCATCAAGTAAACGTCAAGCATCTTCAGTTCAAGTCTGATATAATAACCAGTGACTGTCAGTCTCCATAATTCCCAATTCCATCCTACTCCCAGCTGGGCTGAATAGCCAGGAAAACTTCCACCCTGAGCCAACAATGCTCTCTCATTCTAACAAATGAGAGCCAGGGTTCCCAGGGAAGCATGTGCAATTATATAACAATAAAATGGAAACTAAGAGGAGGAAATTTTACAGAAACTACATCTTTGCTATTAATGTATGTATATATATCTATATATGTGTGTGTGTGTGTGTGTGTGTGTGTGTGTGTGTGTGTGTGTTACACAAAATGACAATACCAGGTATTATTTCTATCTCATTTTAATTGCCCCTACGCAATTGTGGTATATTCAAAATATCTTCAGGTCTCCATGCAAAACACAGCCCATCTTCCAATTGTCTGCTAGCCTATCGGGATCACTAAAACCTGCCTATTTAGCATGGATAATCAGCATCTCCTGAAACTCTGTGCATTTCATGAGCCAATCTATGCATTTTTCATGTTTCCAAAACCCATTACGTATGCAGAACACAGCCATATTCTTAATTTAGGGATGAAATAAATTGTGACCTTGAAGAGCAGATCCCTTCATTCCAGTCAGCTCCTTTTAGAAGACTTTGCATTTCTACCATTTAGTTTTCATCAGGCTTCCTTTCCATTGTTTCCATGTAAAGCAGTTCAGCCATCTTCCTTATAAATGACAATATCAGCTTCAGCAACTTAAATCCAGCCTCTGTGCCTGTAAGTTTTAACTTACATGAGTTTTTCCAACTTTAAACATTATATTTCTCAGTTCCATATCTTTAGCCAAACACATCAGTCCATTACAACTTTAACCTTGATCAAACTCACTGTGGTGCATGACCAGCAGAACACAGCTATCTCTGATGCCAGTAGCCTAGTTCCAACAAAATTCTTTGCAATCTTTCCTTCTCCCTAGAACTTTCATAATCAAATATTCAAAATAAAATTCTCTCCACACTTGGCATTTTCAAACTCTCACTAGAATAGCCCATAAAACTTGGCTTACTGCTCTGGAAGACATATTCAGTTTCAAATACCAAGTCCATGTCTTTTCCTCTAAAACAAATGTTCCAAATGACCAAAATCCACATGGTCAGATTTATCACACAGCAACAACTCACTCTCTGGTATCCATTCTATTATAGTCAGCTTCAGGATGTTGGAATGAACATCCAATTCAGTTTAATTTTATGGAGGAACAAGATTGATGAAGTTTGGGGATCTGTGGGAAGTTTCATAATGGCAGAAGAAGCTAGCCCCCTGTCACAGGTCCACACAGAGAGAAATACCACCAGCAGCACCATAACCAAGTGCACTCCAGGAACCCCATGCAGAGATCAAGCAGTCTGCATACCTTTGACTGGAATTCCAGATCTGTCCCCACACCACAGGGCTAGACCCTAGGATTCCCACATAATAGCACCAAGTTACAAACTGAAATAAAATTCCTGAATCTATTGGGGGATATCCATCCAAACTACCACAGATAGCCTGCTAGATTTTAGAACTTCTTTGCCATATATATTACATGTTTTCCACCCTCCTCTTTTGCAATGTTCTCTGAGCTTTGGAAGGACTAACATTGATATTAGCTCATCCTCCAGATATCGCTGGTGTATTGGTCATTTATGTCACAGATACAATCACTTAGCCTTAGGAGCTTGGCTGGCCCAGTTTCTTTTGTTACCTTCTATATTAGTCAGGGTTCTCTAGAGGAACAGGACAGCTAATATGAATTATATTAAAAAGGGATGGTGCCCACCTAACCACACTTTACCTCAAGGGGAAGAAAAGACAATATCTGTTGGTTTTTAGAATCTGGAGGTCAGCTGATTCCCACATTCTTGGGTGGCCAATCAGTCCCCAAGACCTTCAGGCTGCTGTCCCAGCCCCAAGCCAGCTGCCATGTTGTGGACCAGTTTCACTATGGCACTACATGTAGGCTCTGTGGATCTGGGCCATCTGGCTCTTATTCTTCCTTCCCTCCTGTGACTTTTCTACTACAATACCATCCCATCCCATTTTTGCTGCAACACTGGACCATGCAGTAACATCCATCCACCCTACCCCAGCACTGAAATGCACAGTCCCATCCTCCACCCCTCCCCGTCCCCACCACACCAACAGACTGCACTGTCCCATTCCTTCCTTCCCCTCCCCATTGGGCTACCTGAATTGCATAGTCCCATAGCCCCAGCACACCAATGAAGGAGCCTCTCCACCAGATCTACAGGTCACCACCAAATTTGCATGGACTCCTCCCACCTGAGCAGACAGGTTCCCTTGCCATCTAATCTAGCAAACATAAAAGGGAACAATCACAGAATACACGTCAAGGGTAAACTACAGTTTCCTCCTGAATTAACTAAGAGTTCCATACTGTGATGGGGTGGTCACAGTGAAAAAAAAAGAACATGAAACATAATGAAAGTAACCCCAACAAAGTAGATTTGTCCTACAATAAAATTCTGTAATTGAAACATAGAACAGACAACAGGATCAGAATCCCCAAATAAAGACACAAGCTATGTGACCCTGGCCAAGCAATTATCAGAACTTGCATAAAATCAACAAAAGATCAACAATTGTATGAATTCTGTTCATACCAGGTTGTACCTAATAGGAGAAAAAAAAAAAAAAAAGTCTTCCAAAGGCAGTTAAATGATCTGAAGGAGAGTCAAAAAGAAAAGAGGAACTCACTCAATAATTAGCTGGCTAAGCTCAATTAAGACAACAATAAGTGCAAGGATGAATTCCAAGAAGCATTAAGAAAATGAGAAAATTATGTAAAAAGGGAAGTCAACCAAGGGATGGATATTATACATAAAAAAGGTAGTAGAAAATACAAACCAAATTGAAGAAGTCGAAACCTCTCTAGGACCTTTCAAGAATAAAATCAGTCATGTGGAGGACAGAACTTCAGAACTGGAAAACAAGACAGAAGAAACAGTATATGAGTCCAAAAATTTGAACAAGTTCAACAATTTTTGTGAACAGAGCATGAGGGAAGTGTGGTATACCCTTAAATGTCCTAACATTCAGATCATGAATCATTCAGACTAGAAGGGGAAGAACTTCAGACCAAAGGCATGGGGAACATATTCAACCAAATTCTTAAAAACTTTATCACCCTCTCAAAAAATAATTTCAAGTATAATAAGCAAACAGAACTCCAAACAAACTGACCAAAGGAGAAATTGCCCATCTTTACACATTACATATAAAGGTAACCCATCAGAATTATTTCAGACTTCTCAATGGAAACCCTGAAAGCCAGAATGGCCTTGAATGGAACACTGCAACCTCTAAGAACCTATGGCTTACAACCTAAACTATGCTACCCAGCAAAAGTATCCCTCATAAAAATGGTGAAAGAAAAACTTTCCATGATAATAGTCAGCTCTATAACTATATGAACACAAACCCAAACCTACAGAGAGTACTTCTGCACACAGAAGAGTCAAACAACCAACATCAAGAGCCTACAAGAAAAAGATCACAATAACCAAACACAGGGAAGGTGCAAAAAAACTACAAAGTCCAAGAAAACACCAAACCATATAAAGCACCACATGATGGCAGGGATTAAATCGAACCTCAAAGTTATTACCTTAAACATTAATGGCCTGAATTAATCTATCAAGAGACATAAGCTAATAGAGTCTATCAGAAAAATTGACACCTCAGCCTGCTGTCTTCATGAAACCCAACTCATGACTAAAGAGAGACACCTCCTCAGGGTGATAGAGTGGAAAAGGATATTCCAAGGAAACCTAAATAAAAACTAAGCAGGCATTGCTACAATAATATCAGATAAAATAGACTTCAAACCAAAAGTAATAAAAAAGACAAAGAAGTCAGCTTCTTACTCAACCTCATCAACAGAATGATACAACAAGAGGATATGACAATAATCAACCTGTATGCACCAAACACAGGTGCACCACAATTCATAGAACAAAAACTACTTGACAACAAAACAGAAATAAACACGAAAAACCATCGAAATCAGAAACTTCAATATTCCAATATCCACAATAGGTAGATCATCTGAACAGAAAATCAACAGGGAAACAAGAGAGCTCAACAACACCATAGATTAACTAGACCTAACTGACATCTAAAGAACATTCTACTCCAAATTTACAGAATACCCATTCTTCTCAGTAGCCCATGGAAGCTTCTCTAAATCACATCATATACTGGGCCATAAAGCCCATCTTCATATATTTAGGAAAATTGACATAATTTCCTGCATAATATCAGATAATAATGCTGAAAGACTAGAAAATAACAACAAGAGGTACACCAGAAACTCCATAAGCTCCTGGAAATTGAAAAACCCACTTTTCAACCATAAATGTATAGTAGACGAAATAAAAAATGAAATTTCAAAATTTCTAGAATTGATTGACAATGAGAACACATCATACTAAAACTTATGGGACACAATGAAGGCAGTCCTTAGGGGAAAATTCATAGCACTAAATGTCTTCATAACAAAGACATAGAGATCCCAAATCAATAACCTAACCATCCACCTAAAGGCATTGCAAAAACAAGAAGAATCCAACCCAAAAAGTTGCAGGCAGAAAGAAATAATTAAGATTAGAGTAGAAATTAGTGAATTTCAAACTAAGAAAACAATTAAGAAAATTGATGAAACAAAGAGCTGGTTCTTTGAAAAAAAGAGACACTTCAAATTAACAAAATTTGAAATGAAAAAGGACATATCACAACAGATGTAAGTGAAATTGGAAGAATCATTAGGTCTTACTTCCAAAACCTATACTGCACAGAACTGGATAATCTGGAAGAAATATATAAATTCCTAGACACATATTGCCTACCAAAACTTAACTAAACTGAACTGATAAAAGGGATATAAATTGGGAGGGAAGAAATTAAGATAGCCTAATTGTAAGCAAGATGATTCTATAAATAAGTGACCTGAAAACATCCATCACAAACCTCTTAAAGGTGATTAATTCCTGCAGCAAAGAAGCAGGATACTAAATCAATGCAAAAAATCAGTATATCCAAGGGACAAAGATACAGAGAAAGAAATTAGTGACATTGTACCATTTTCAATAGCAACAAAAATAAAACAAAATAACTTGGAATATCACTACCAAGGATGTGAAAGACTTATATATTATGAAAACATAAACACACTCAAGAAATAAAGTGAGGAGGATTTGAGAACATGGAAACCCTCCCATGCTCCTGGATAGGTAAAGTTAACATTGTGAAACTGGCAATCTTACCAAAAACAATATATAGATTTAATGCAACAGCAATTAAAAATCCCAGCATTATTCTTCATAAAGATAGAAAAAAAATAATCTCAACATTCATATGAAATTGCAGCAGGCCTTGGATGTCCAAGAATAACCTCAGCAAAAGAAATACCTGTAGAGGCATCATCATACCTGATCTAAAACCATATTACAAAGCCATTGTAACAAAAACATCCTTGTATTGCCATAAAAATAGGATTATAGACCAGCAGAACAGAATTGATGATCCAGACTTTAGGTCGAGTAACTACAGCTAATTGATTTTCAAAAAAGGCTGTAACAATATAGACTTGCATAAAAACACAGCATCTTCAACAAATGGTGCTGGACAAACTCAATAGCCATGTGCAGGAAAGTCAAACTAGACCCATACATCTAGTCATGCACAAAAACCAAGTCCAAATGTACCAAAGAACTCAATGTAAGACCCAAAACTCCGCTACTACTGGAAAAAAAAAAAAAAACACACAAAAACCAATCACTCAGCCATTTGGATCTCAGAAAGCTGCAAAGTTATTTTCACAGACAAATATACAATAAACAGAGCCAATAGACTACCCACAGAATGGGAGAAAAAAATTGCCGGCTATACAGCTGACAGAAGCCTGATTTCAAAAATATGCCAAGAACTAAAAAAACTAAACAATGAAAAAATCAAACAACCCACTCATAAAGTGGGGCACAGAATGAAATAGGGAGTTCTCAAATGAAGAAATACAAATGGCAATCATACACGTAAGAAAATGTTCACAATCCCCTAACCATCAGGGAAATGCAAATTTAAACAACGATGAGATTCCATCTTACTCCAGTAAGGGTACCAAACATTAAGAACTCACATGAAAACAAATGCTGACAAGGATGTGCAGAAATAGGAACCCTCATTTCCTGTTGGTGGGAATGTAAGAAGGTACAATCACTATGGAAAGCAATATGGAGGCTCCTAAGAAGCTTGACTACAGAGTTCCCAACAGACCAAGTTATTCTCTTACTGGGCATTTACCCTAAAAGCTCCATGCCTCAGTTCAGAGATATTTGCTGAACCGCATTTATAGCTGCTCAAGTTATAACAGTTAATAACTCAAATCAACCCAGATACCCATAGTTGGACGAATGGATATCCAAGATGTGGTATATCTACATGATAGAATTCTTCTCAGCAGTTAGAAAAAAAAAAAATGGCACAATGAAATTTGCTGAAAAGTGGTCATACTTGGAAAAGATCACACTCAGTGAACTCACCCAATCACAGAAAGACAGTAGTCACGTGATCTCACTTATCTGTGGCTCCTAACCTGGATTTGCCCATGATGTTGACATAACTAATAGGCACCCCAAGGACTTGTCAATAAGGAGAGTAGGGCTGGAGGGGAGGGTAATGGTGCGGGAGGTGACACAAAACTAACCAAAATGGAACTAGTACCATAAAATATTATATCCTAGAAGACAGACTAAAAGTTTAAATCCTTACCAGGACCTTTGAGGGAATGTCTGAATCAAAGAGCCCTAGAGAGGGTAAGATGAAGCATAACCTTTTTTTTTTTTCTTCTCTCTGTCTGTCTCTCTCTTTCTCTTTCATTCTCTTTTATATTTTCTTTCTTTTTTTTTTCTTTCTTTTCCCTTGATGCTGTCCTATAATTGCCAGTACCAGGATGTGGTTAATGCCCAATGATCTATTGATCAGAGAGACCCACAAGTTTCCCCACCAAAAATTAATGGCAAGACCCTACTGCCAAAGACATCATATGCTATCAGTAAGGAACACCGAGAGACATACCTGGAATCTGGAAGAGAGCCAGTTCCCAGACAGTTAGCCTGTCTAGTGGCAAGAGGTGCTACATGAGTTATTGGGGTAAAGTGGCCAATGTCTGAGCAACTTGAGGCCTAAGCTACTCAGAAGCCAACAACCTGATGTGATGCTCACTCAAGTGCAATAGTGGCACACAACTATGGTGAACCACCAACTGATCTTGAACTGCATAACATATCCACTCAGTGGAAATGAAGCCATATCTGGAATTTGGAAAAAAGTCAGAATTGTATCCACATAATGAATTTGCTCTCCAATACCAAGTTCCCACCAATCTTGGGCTACTAAAGGTCCTATACCTATTAAATTATCTCTAAAATTACCATGGTTATCCCATTTAACCTGTGCTAACTTCACTCTCCATTGGAGAATCTACTTCTCATTTTTAGATGGACTCAGGACCTAAGGAGACACTCATCCCATTTCACTTCACCAGGGCCCCAGCTGAAACCACAGAACTGGGGAAAAGAGAAAGAGTGTTGCTTTCTTGGTGAACCTGATATCAACACAATGGTGAAGGAGATAGACACAGAGGACACTAAACTCCTACCAAAGGAGAGTTCCAGAGAAACAGAGGTTCTTAAGAGCCCATCACTGAACCAGACCTAAAATGAACCCAACATGGCTCAGAGAAATTCATGAAAGTGGGGGCAGAAAGATTGTTAGAGCCACAAGTTGGGACATTACACACAAAGACATTGCTTCTTCCCCATAACTGATGGATACCTCCCAATGCACAACCCACAATTTCTATGGTGATAACCACCATCCTCAATAAGGAGGGTCCCTTTGGATGGGGGACTGGGATGAATGTAAGGATGGTACCAGCATTTGTTGTTTACTCACCGAGTATGTCCATAACTAATAATAAAAAGAAATTTATGGGATTATTTTATGGTAGTCCAATAGCAGTTGCAGTCCTGAGAATTAAGAAACATAGTAGCTGCTCAGTCTATGTGGCTAAAAGCCTTATAAGTCCCAATCCAGGACTGAAAGCCTATAGACTTCCTGAGGAGCCGGTGGTTTTCAATCCATGCAGGTCTTCAGTTGATACTGGTCTTCAGTCCTCACTTGTCTACACTCCACATTGGAAGGCAGCAAGGAGCCTAAGGCAGCCAAGTGGAAGGAAGGGAGATCTTTCAACCTTATCTTCCTTAGAAGACTTCACCCCTCTGAAAAGGGCTGCCAGCTCTGGGGAAAGGGCTCACTCTGGTGGAAGGACTTCCTCCCTCAGTTAATCCTTCCGGGTAGCAACCTTGGAGACCCACCCAAAAGAGATTTCTATGGATTACTAAACAGATCAAATTGACAACACCTTAACCATCACAAGTCCACTCCTTGTCAACTTAACACAAAATCATATCTCCTTACATAGTACTTAATTTCCAAATGAACACAGTAACAAGTTCATAAATCCACATAATTTGGTACAACTATCCCGCGCACAACTGGAAATGAACAATCTTCCACCAACACCAAGTAAGGATCCATGAGGAATGCTTAGACTCTAATATGATAGGTCTAATATAAAGTCAACAACAGTTAACTAGTGACATAATCTTAATATTGGTGTAGATATGTACAAACTCTTTGTATAAAGGTAAGACAGAAACATAGCAATTACAGTCCTCATTTGCATAATTTATCACACCACCTCAATTAGGTTGTTGCAGTTGTCCATTGACTTTGATAAAGAGCATGGTAACACTAAAAGACACCCTAAAGGTACTTCTGCATGCCAAACATAGTATTCCTTACCTCCTTTGTGGAGGAGCATTCTGATTTCCCCCTGGTAGTCTGTACCAATCACCCCTACTAACACTGTAACTCCTTTCTTCATCTGTTGACTGGATGGCATCAGGAGCCCAAAGTGGCCAGGAGGAAGTCTTAGCTTCCAGTTCAGTTGAACATACTTTGTGCCTCCTGGTAAAAGCACTCCCCACCTCTGACACCAAGATCTCTAGGTTCTGGCAACAGAAAGTAAAAAAATGGCTAATGGGTCACTTGATGTGATGGTAAATGGGACCATTCCAATTTGCACAGATTGATTACTGCACCTATGATTCCAGGCTGTAGAAGAAACAGCACAAAATACGGGATGTTGCTTCAGAGAACATACAGCTTGCTGGAGGACAATACACAGCACTCCATACAGCCTAGTTGGCACTATAACTATTTCTTTAAAAGGCCATTCCACCATTCTATCAAACCAGCTGTTTCAGGGTAGTGGGGCACATGGTAAAAGACCAGTGAAGTCCATGATCATGGGCCCACTGCCATACTTCGTTGGCTGTGGAGTGAGTTCCTTGGTCAGAAACAATACTGTGTGGAATGCCATGATGGTGGATAAGGCATTATATAATCCCACAGATAGTAGCTTTGGCAAAAGCACTGCATGCAGGAAAGGCAAACGCATACTCCAAATAAATGTCTATTCTAATAGGAAAAAAAACAAGAAACAAAAAAAACAAAACACTGTCTTTTCCATGATGGAAGTGGTCCAATGTAGTCAACCTGCCACCAAGTTTCTGGCTTGTCATCCACCCTGAGGAATGCTGCCATATCAGGGGTTCAAAGTTTGTCTCTGCTGCTGGCAAATTTGGCACTCAGCAACAGCCATATCCAGGTAAGTCTTAGTTAATGGAAGCCCATATTGTTGGGACCATGCATACCCTACATCTCTGCCACAATGGCCACTTTGTTCATGGGCCCATTGGACAATGAAAGGGGTGTCTGAGGCAATATGTTAACCACTATCCATAGAACATGTCAGCTTATCTACTTGATTATTAAAGTCATCCTCTGATGAGGTCACCTTCTGATGAGTATTAACATGGGACACAAGTATCTTTATATCCTTTGCCCATTCAGAGAGTTATATCCACATACACCTTTCCCAAATGTCCTTCTTCACCAATTTTCCAAATGTGCTCCTTCAGTCCAGGACAATCCAGCCAAACCACTGGCCACAGCCCATGAATCAATGTATAACTGCACATTTATTCGTTCTAAGAAAAATTCACAACCATGTGCATTGTTCAAAGTTATGCCCATTGTAAATACTTTCCTTCCTTCAGAGTTGTCCCAGAAAGGGGCTGTAATGCTGCAGCTGTTCACTTCTGGGAAGTGCCCATATAATGTGCTGAACCATCTTTAAACTATGCTCTTGTTCTCTCTTCCTTAGTCAACTGATCATAGGGCACACTTCATGATGCCATAGGTGCATGCTTGGGGACAGAAGGCATTGTAACAGGAGTAGACACCATAGGCATTTGTGCAACTTCCTCTTGCAAGATACTTGTGCCTTCAAGGCCTACTAGAGCCTGATCACATGTATATCACTTCTACCTGATGATGAATGGCTGCTGTGCCTGTCCAACTTTATGACCTAGTGTGTCATATAGCACCCAGCTCATAATGGGCAGCTCAGGTCACATAGAAACAATATGGCCCATTGTCTAGCATTCAGTTTCCACTGAGGCCGAAGAGCAGGCCAAGATCTATCTATCAAAAGGAAAACGATTGTCTGCAGATGATTGCAGGACCTTGCTACAAAATCCCAAGGGCTTCTGCTGTGATTCATCTATGGGGGCCTGCCAAAGGCTCAAAATGGTTTCCCCATCTTCCACTGACACCTTAAGTACAATTTGATCTGCTAGATCATGTGGCCCAAGTTGCAGAGCAGCTCTGGATGGCCACGATGCTTTTGAGGGTCTCCTGGAATCAATGTCAATTCAGTGCCACTGTCCAGTGAGCCCTGAAAGGTCAGATTATTCCTTTATCCAAGCATAAACTTATCCTAGCAAAATACTGAAGCTCCTTCTTTGGAAAGATAGGAGTAAGGTTAATATTGAAACTTTTGGGGGTTTTGTAGCATTCTTCCTCAGAGGACCTGGCCACTCTTTCAAACAAGGGGCTCAGGATCTGTAAACTGGCTCTAATATGAAAACTGATTAAGAGGCCTTGATTCTCTATTGTATAATTCAAAGTGGCCTTATGTTCCTTTGCTCTGGAACTTTTATGCTTATACATATGAGGCAGGAATTCAGTAGGCTAGAACTCTGATGGTATACTACTCTGACGTCATAGATCTACTGCTAAGTAGGACTGCTGATAACATTTCTCTCTAGTGGTTTGCACAGAGCCCTCTACAACTATGAAGGTCTAACAACAAGGAGAAGGCTTCCAAATTAGTCTGTCTGACTTCTCAACGTGGCTTTCAGTGGTAGGGTTTTACCATCCAGTATGGCATATATTCAATAGCATGGACAATAACCTTTATTATTTGAGAAAAAAAATGCATTAAAGGGAACTATTCAAATTGAGCTAAACAATTGCAGCAAAATTTGTTATTCCAGTGTTTCTAAGAAAAATAAAATGATTTGTGAGCCTCTGGAAGGGTTTAAGGCCAAAAAAGTAGTTCTTAGACTGTGTAAAATTATTTGAAGAAAACAAAAACAACTAAAATTGCCTAAGTATTGGACAATTATTCCCCCAGAGTAAATGCAGAGTAAACCATGCACATTTCTCATGTAAAACAGTATGTCAAGGGTGGAGAAATTTCACCTAGGCTGGGACCCTCTCAGTAGCCATGTGTGGCCAATGTAGGGGTGATAGCATTTTCAGACCTGTGGAGCAAGACTGAGGAGTGAGTCCAGCAGAAAAGCACACCCTTACTCTCCCATGGGCTTAGGAGGGGTGGAATAACTTGAGCTGTCCACACAAGATGGAGATGCTGAAATACATGGTAGGGAAGTGAGCTAGCAAAAGGAAGAGGGACAACATGTGAAAAAATGAGTATGAATTATGGAGAGCTAGGGCAAGCAATTCCTCACATTGTTTTTTTGAGGGAAAAATTGATAAAAGTGATGAAATCTTTATGAGCTTCATAGGACCTTGCTACATTTTCTTTAGTATCTCTAGCAACTGCCTCTGTAGAACAATTGGAACTTGCTTGGAATGCCTGGTCAGTGGTGAGCCTTCAGTGATTCTGCCTACCCATTTTGTCAAATGGATGGTATGGGGATAATATCTTGAATGTTTTATAGATTTGGAAACCCATGTGAGAGACACACAAATGTACCTGGAGTAGAAGGGTTGGAAGATCAGCCCCCACAGGGTGCCAGGGATGGTCACACTAGTTAAAACTTCAAGTGGTTTAAGCCCCATGATATCAGATAAAGGCTATTGAAAACAATCTATAATTTGATAAATAACAGAGCCATGTGTGATCACAATAGAGATTAAGGAAGCTATTGAAGCAAGCTAAGATATTTGTACAACAGGCCAAACAGTTGTGTGCCCTAGGATCTTAATGCCCTGTTTGGTTAGAACTCCCAAAAAGCTTATGGTCTAACATCTGAGGACCATCACATAAGTAGCCTAAGTAAACATTCCTCACCTATAAAGTACTGCAACAGATGAAAACCACTATTTGTTCCACTTCAGTAACAATGACGACAGATCACTAATGGAGGTATGGACTTTGGCCAAACCTTTTTCAGGGGGAGCACAAAGTCATACTTGGCAAGGATAGCATGCATATCTATACCAATGTAGGGGAGTATCTGCAGGTCTGGTCATGGTTGCCATATAGTCTGTACTGGTAGAATGAGTCTCTTTGAGCACAGTCTTTTTTCATGCATTAGAGGTGCTTAAATTTGGAACTAAGGTGTTGAACTATCATGGTTACCAAAGCTCTACTGAGTGAGTGACTTCAGGCTCTTCATCTCACAAACTCAAGAATGAATCTCACAGACAATAAAGAATGAGTTTGAAAGGAGAGCACAAAGAGAAAAAGCAGGTTTAGAGAGGAAGAATATTGCAGAGAGGAAGTAGATTTTATTGTATAGAAAAAGCAGAGGTGGGCTAGAGAGATAGCTTAGAGGGTAAGGTCCTGCCTGTAAAGACAAAAGGACCCAGATTTGATTCCTCAGGACCCATGTAAGCCAGATGCACAAAGTGGTACATGTGTCTGGAGTTCCATTGCAGTGGCTGGAGGCCCTTGTGTGCCCATTCTCTCCCTTTCTCCCCCTTCCTGTCCCTCTCTCTCTGATTCTTTTCTCTCTCTCATTCAAATAAACAAAAATAAAATATTTAACAACAAAAAAAATTTTAAAAAAGCAGAGACACAAAAATAAGCTGAGTTCTTATGTGGAAAGATTCTATATGAGAGAGGATACAAACACAGGTCTACATTGAATTGTTTTATATAAGGGATAATAAGGGTTTTGCTAAAGGATAAACTAGTCTTCGAAATAAGTGAGTTGAGATAAGGGGAAGCATGTCTTTAGTCCAACTGGCCCAACTATAATTTCCCATGGGACATTCATTTGCATTTTCATCTTAGTGACTGAACAGACCACTAGAAACAAGTGAGCTGTAGAGTCTAGTTTGCCTTACCACAAGTTCACAGGAGATATTTATGTACCTCTCATCCTGTTGATTAAGCTAGGACCTCAGTAGATACTTCCAAAGATCAAATAGGTATATGGTCACATAGGTCACCAGGTAGTTGTGCTCATTAGTTTATTGTTTTTTAAAGAGTACAAAAAAATAACGGAAAAGAAAAAAATAAATAAACACATAAACAAAATCTGAAGTCACTATCCGAGGCCCGCGCAGGACGACTACTGGTTCCAGGGACTGCGGCTCCATGAGGGTTCTTCTCCCTAAGCAACTAAAGCATGTCTTTCTGCTCCAGGGAGTATGTTTAGCATTTTTTGTTTAAAGTGAGATGGTTTGAGCTGCATGGGTTAATATCAGATTCTTCTATTCTATTCCATTGATTGACATGTCTATTTTTTGCCAGTACTGTGCTCTTTTTGTTATTATGTTGCTATAATATACCTTGAATCAGGTATGGTTACAGATACCTCTACCCTGTGTGTGTGTGTGTGTCTGTGGTATGTGTGTATTATTATTTTGGCTGAGATCTTTTGTGCTTAAAAGTGAGTTCTGGGATTTTTTTTTTTTTTTTCTGTTTCAGTGAAGAATGGTGTTGGAATTTTGATTTAGATTACATTAAATCTGTACATTGTTTTTGATGAAATAGTCATTTTCACAATATTGATTATTCCAATCCATGAGCCTGGGATGTCTTTCCATTTGTCAGTGTCTTCTTCAGTTTTTCTCTTGGATGCTTAAAAGTTTGCATTATAGAGCTAGGTGTGGTGGTGCATGCCTTTAATCCCAGTACTCAGGAGGAGGCAGAAGTAGGGGGACTGCCACAAATTCAAGGCCACTCTGAGACTACGTAGTGAATTCCAGGTCATCCTGAGCTAGAGTGGGACCCTACCTTGAAAAACCAAAACAAAACAAAATAAAGTTTACATTATAGAGGTCTTTCACTTTCTTTAGTATGTTTATTCCAGTTCATTTTATATTTTAGGCAATTGAGAATGTCATGGTTTCTCTGATTCAATCCTTAGCATGTTATTGGTATATAAGAAGGATAACAATTTTTGTGTGTTAATTTTTATTTTGTTACTTTGCTGAAAGTGTTTATCAGTTCTAACAGTTTTCTGACTCTTATACACAGAAACATATCATTTGCAAATAATGGTAATTTAATTGCTTCTTTTCTTATTTGTATACCTTTTATTTGGTTCTTTTATTTCTCTAGCTAAGACTTCTGTATTTATTAAAATTGGAGACAGTGGACACTCATGTCTTGCTCCTCATTTTAGAGGACATGTTTTGAGTTGTCCCCCCATTTAGTACAATATTGGCATTAGATTTGTCATATATCACCTTTGTTATAATGAGACGTGTTCCCTCTATTCACAGTTTCTTTGGCACTGTTATGAGGAATATTGGCTGTTGTCAAATGCCTGTTCTGAATATATTGAATTAATTAAATCTTGAATTAATTTATTTGATATATTAAATTCATTATAAATATCTTTTAGCATTTTCAACTTAATGGAGTACATGTTTTTTTAACATATTTCCTTATGATTTTCTGGATTTCATTATTTGTTGTAATGACTCCTTTTTCATCCTAATTGTAACCAGTTGGATCTCCTTTTTCTTTTTGTTAATTTTGCTAAGTATTTATAATTTTTTTTGTTTCTTTGTTTCTATTTAATTAATTTTTATTATTGTTGTAATCAATTCTGTCTATTAATGCTTTGTTTGGCTTATTCTTTTTCGAGTACTCTATTGTATATTAATAAGTTATTTATTTGAGATCTCCTAATTTCTTTTTTTTTTTTTTTTTTTTTTGAGGTAGTGTCTCACTCTGGTCCAGGCTGACCTGGAATTAACTCTGTAGTCTCAGGGTGGCCTTGAACTCACGGCGATCCTCCTACCTCTGCCTCCTGAGTGCTGGGATTAAAGGTGTGCGCCACCACGCCCAGCTCTCCTAATTTCTTAATATGGGCATTTAGAGCTATAACCTTTCTTCAGAGGGCTGTCTTCACTGTATTCCTTACGTTTTGGCATGCTGTTTTATGATTTAATTCCAGGAATTTAATTATTTCTCTTTTTGTTTTCTTCATTGCTGAATAGTATATTGTTTAGTTTCCATGAGTTAGTATATGTTAAATAATTTCTCTTGCTATTGATTTTAATCCCATTGCTATCAGTCAGAACAAAAAGAATTATTTCAATTTGATTTGGATTTGATAATATTTGTTCCATGACAGAATACAGGATCAATTTTAGAGAAATTTCCATGTGCTGCTGTGAATAATGTATATTGTGTAGTGTGTGCATAGAATATTTCATAGCTCTGCATTAGGTCCATTTCTTTCTTTGATGTTATTTAATCTAGCTGGTTACTTTTTTAAGAATTACTTTTCAATTTATTAGAGTGAAGTTTTATGTCACCCACTTCTATTGTGCTGGGGCGAATCTATAACTTTACGTCTGGTAGTATTTATTTAATAAAATTTGGTATTTCAGGGTTTGGTACTTATATGGTCAGAATTGAAATGTCTTCCTGTTGAATTGCTATTAAATTATTATAAAATGTTGATCTTTATCTCTTTGACTAATGGTGGTTTCAAGTCCATCTTACTAGGTATTAGAACAGTGAAATATGCTAGTTACCTAGCTCCATTTCTTTGAAATGCCATTTTCCATCTTCCTAAACTATTTTATGTCTGTATTTTATGGAGAGGTACATTTCTTGAAGGCAATTAACAGAAAGATCTTGCCTTTTAATCCACTCTACTATTCTGTACCCTTTGATTGGCAAATTGAAACCAACTACATTCAGAAGTATATTTAAAAGTAGCTTTTATTGGGCTGGAGAGATGGCATAGTGGTTAAGGCAATTGCCTACAGAGCCTAATAATCCAAGTTTAATTTCCCAGTGCCTATGTATGCCAGATACATGTATTTTATCCATGTGGAGTCCGTTTGCAGTGGCTGGATGCCCTGGTACACCTATTTTCTTTATCTCTCTCTGCTTACAAATAAATAAAAATATTTTAAGAAATAGTTCAGCATTTGGTATTTTTCTGTGCTAACTTGCATTTACTATTTTTCAAGCATGGTTGAATCTTTCTTGTAGCCCCACATATTTATTTTCCTTATCTTGACCCAAATCTTCTTTCAGGTATTTTCTGAAGACATGACTTAGTGGTCATGGATTCACAAAACTGGCTTTATCATGGAAAGTTTTTTCTCCTTCAATGATGACAGATAGCTTAGCTGAATTAATGGTATGGATTGTCAGTTGTATTTTAGCACTTAGGCACATCATTTCATTGTCTTCTGGCTTTCTTCTTCTTCTTCTTCTTTTTTTTTGGGGGGGTGGGCGGTTGAGGAACGGTCTCACTCTAGCCCAGGCTGACCTGGAATTCACTATGTACTCTCAGGGTGGCCTTGAATTCATGGTGAGCCACTTACCTCTGCCTCCTGAGTGCTGGAATTAAAGGCGTGCGCCAACATGCCTGGCTTTTTTTTTTTTTTAGGTAGAGACTTACTTTAACCCAGGCTGGCCTCAAACTTACAGCTATCCTCTACCTGTGCCTCACTAGTGCTGGAATTAAAGGTATGTGCCACCACACCCTGCTTCTTCTGGCTTTCCTTAGTGAGAAATCAGTTACTATTCTGATGGGGTTGTCTGTTTTAGGTAACTAAGGGTTTCTCTCTTGCTGCTTTCAATGTACTTTCTTTGGTTTGTGTAAAGTTTAATTATAAAAAGGTGAAAGGAGGTTCTTTACTTTCTGGGGTTCTAAGAGCCTCCTATATCTGTATTGGATTCTGTTTCCCTACTTTGAGAAAATTTTCTTCTATGTTTTGTTGAAAATAGTATGGATTTGAGTGAAATTCTCTCCTTATTTTATATCCAGAATTCTTAGATTTGGCCATTTAGTCAACTTGGCCCAGTGTCTTGAAAGTTCAATTCATACTATCTTATAAATGTATTTTTCTCTATTGGACTATTCTATTTCTTCTATGTTGTCTTCAAGATTATACATTTTGTCCAGTATTTGACCGATTCTCTTGGTAAGGCTTTGTTTTTCATTTGATGTGTTGTGTTTTTCTTTTTTTAAAGTTTTAATTATTTTTTATTAATTAGTTTTGTATTCAGCAAATACAGACAGTTTGGTACCATTATTAGGCTCATCCATGACCTACCCCCTTCCCTTGGCCTCTCCTTGTTGAGGTATATGGGTCATGTATTGTGGAGTTAGCCCACAGTTATTGGTATAATAAATGTCTCTGCATATCATGACCCAACATGTGGCTCTGACATTCTTTCCGCCCCCTCTTCTGCAAAATTTCCCTGAGCCATGTTGGGTTCATTTTTGGTCTGCTTTAGTGATGAAGTATTGGGGGCTTCTGGGTCTCTGGCTGTCTGATTTGCAGGAGTTGATTTTTCTCTGTGTTGATCTCCTTCACCCTTGTGCTGGCATCTGGTTCATCAGGAAAACAGCACCCTTGCTTGTTTTGCCAATTTTTCTTAGTTTCAGCCAGAGCCTTTTTGAAGTATGATGGGGTGGCTCTCTCCTTAGGATCTACTTCTATTTGAGAAACAGAAGCAGATTCTTCAACAGAGAGTAAGTTAGGACCAGAACAAATGAGATAACCTTTACTTCTTTTGTAGAGAATTTAATAGGTTTAGGCCCTCTTGTAGCCCAAGATTGATGGTGGCTTGATAATGGAGAGTGGGCTTATGTTTGGATATGGTTCTGACTTGTTTCCCAGCTCCAACTATGGGTCTTGCACCACTGAGGGGATCAGGTAGCTGAATCCAGAGTAGTTGGTTCCCCACCATGGCTGTGTGCTACTATTGTACTTGTGTGGGCACCACAAAAGGTTATTTGCTGCTAAGTCAGTTAGATGCTTGAATAGATATTGGTCATTTTTCCCCCAGTCGCCCATTTACCAACTTCTGGCACTAGACACACTGACTGTCTGGGAACTGACTCTCTTCCAGCTTCCAGCCATGCCATTCCATTTTATGTGTCGACCACATACAGTGTCTTCAGCAGTAAGGTCTTACCACTAACCTTTGGTTGGTCATCAAGTACTTGGACAGAAATCTGTCTTTCTTTTAGGAAACCTTGTAGGTCTCTCTGATCAAAAGCTCATTGTGGATGATAGCAACATGCTGGTACTGGGAGTTACAGGTCAGTGCCCACTAAGAAAAGGAAGAAAAAGATAACTAATATACAAGAATTAGAGAGAAGGGGGTGGGGAGAGGGAGGGAAGCTGCAGGTTAAGGTTGGTCTTCATCATAACCTATCCAGTGTCTTGTGGCTCAGGTGTTCCCTCTAAGGGCCTGGTGAAGGTTCAGCTATTTGGTCTGCCTTTTAGGTAGTAGAATTTTATGGTGCCATTTCAGTTTGGGTCTAGATTTGTGTTTCCCACCCCTGCATTGCCCTCCTTTCCCTCCCCACCCATCCTATTTGTCTAGTCCGTGAGATGCTTGCTGGGTATATAAGGCATCTTGGGTAGATTCAGGTTAAGTGCTGTAGATGAGTGAGACTATGTAGTGATTTTTTTTTTTTTTCTGTGATTGGGTAAGTACCCTGAAAATGATCTATTCCAGGTTTGACCATTTTTCCTCAAATTTCATTGTGTCATTTTTTTTCTTATTGCTGTATAGAATTTCATTGTGTATATATACCACATGTTAGTTATCCATTCTTCTAGTGATGGACATCCGGGTTGATTCCAGCTCTTAGCTATTAAGAATTGAGGAGCTACAAACATGGTCGAGCAAGTCATTCTGGCCTGTGGTTTGAAGGTTTTAGGGTACATGTCCAGTAAGAGAATAACTGGGTCTGTTGGTATCTCTATAGTCAACTTTTTCAGGAGTCCCTAGATTGCTTTCCAAAGTGGTTGTACCACCTTACATTCCCACCAAAAGTGGATGAGTGTTCCTACTTCTCCACATCTTCATCAGCATTTCCAGTACTTCACATTAGTATTTCTTCAGTATTTCTATATCTTTACTCAAAGTACTTATTCTCTTTCTTTTTAAGACTTTTATTTATTAATTTATTTGCAAGAAGATAGAGACGTAAAGAGTGATAGAATGGGTACACCAGGGCCTCTAGACCCTAAAATTACAAATGGATGTATCACTTTATACATGTGGCTTTACATGGGTACTGGGTTGAACCCAGATCATCAGGCTTTGCAGACAAGTAAGTGCCTTAACTGCTGAGCCATCTCTTCAGCTCATCAAGCTTTTTATTTCATTTAGCTGATCTTTGTGTTCTGTTGATATTTCTTCAGAAGTTTGTTTTGTTCTTTGATTCCTTTGATATTTAACTTTGCTGTTTTTCACATACTTATAATCATCTTTCCGAATTCTCTGTTTAGTACATTATTAGCTTAATTCTAACTGGAGGACATACTGTAGTATTCATAATTTTTGAAGGAGTTGTCTTGATTTTCATATCTTTTCATTGGTATATTCATATTTTTGCATTTGTATATTCATATCTTGGGTTATTTCATGCATCACTTTTTTATCAGCTGTATTCTTAGGCATGTAATTCAAGTTATAACCTCTATCTTGGTGCTCCCTGTGCCCATCTTGCCTCTGTATTACTTCCCATCTCACTTAAGCTCACTTGTGAAGATGGTTCTACTTTTCATGCTTGTCTCAATTGAGTAGGTCTTTGGATCCCACCCATTTATTTGATTCAGTTTTGATTTCTATGAAAATATTTTATCTATAATTTTCAGTTAATTTCTATAATCACCTGGAGTTACTGTTTTCTTACTATTATGAATTGAATCCATCCTCAACTATGTCGCCTTAAAATATCTTCTAATTATTAACTTTTTAATTTTATATTTTATTAAGTATAATATTTTTATTGTTTATTAGTCCATTTTAGATTGTCTTTTCTTCTACTATCTAGTATTTTTTTCCTTCTACTCTTTCCTTCTTTTCAGAGCCCAAAACTTTTAATTCAAATTCACCAATCGTTATAAATGTATTATATGCAGAATTTTATTAAGTATGCATTTTTCTTAATATTTTCCTTAGTAACCTTTTCACATCTAAAACCCCCTATTGGAAAAAGTTATTACTATTTTTAATTATTTGATTTAAATATTTTATTATAATTAAATTACTATTTTTTAAACTAGCCTTGGCTTTCTAGGCTTTGGGTGACTGAGCTATATTTTTGCATATACTTGAAATCCCAGCCTCAGTGACCCACTTGATATATTTTCTTCACTTCTGTTTAACTTATCACCAATTCTGATAACTGTTTTCCTCCATCATATCTCTGATTCATGGTTAGTAATATAATTGCCCACTACTAAAAATGAAGGTGCTAAATTATGTCAAGTAAAAGTGATATTCACATTTTAAACCTATATTCTACTTATTTATGAAAATAAAATAATAGACTTGTAGTATAGTGTATAGTAATACAATAATATGATTGCAAAAAAAATTAACCCTTTACCTTATTTTAACACAAGTCTATTATTTATCTTGGGCACACTTTCATGTATTATAAAGTCAACTTTCCTCAAGCATAAATATGGCTATAGTACTGTTTTTGTCTAGTTTAAGAATAAAGTGATATAAAAATACACATAGGAGGATGGATAGTACACTGTTCATCTATTTATGTACAAAATAGTGCAATCTATTTACTCATCCAAAATCTTGAAAGTGCTTCAAACAAAATATACATACTTTTATAATAAATAATATGTCTGTCATGCAGATACTAATTCCAAATTTTGATTCCAGGGATATGGGACCACAGTGGAAAAACTGACAACCATAACTTCTCAAAACATTCTCATGTTAATGAATCATCAAATCACCATTTCTTGTATTTGTGACTTCCTTTTACATATTTCCAACCTTAAACCATACTTGATGTGGAAATCAAATAGTATGCACATAATTGAAAAACTAACCAAGATGTTAGCCAAATCTATTATTTATCTTATTTTTTTTTACCAAGAGTCATCCTTCTAATAGCATTATTTATTCTAATTTTGCATTAAATGTGACCATGAATAAACCAGTGTATTTCCTCAATATTCTTTGAAAATATAAAATTTTAGTCTCATATCTTCCTCTATAAAAGAGAACATATGTGTTTGAAAATAGTAGCAATATGTTAGTAATTGAAAGCCTTAATTCCAAATTAATTACTGAAATTTGCAATTAGCAGACAGGAAATGAATGGGAGTTAAGCAATCTTCATTGTTCTGACAGGTTATTCTAAATTGACTCCAAAATGTTTTTTTTTTAAAACATATATTTATCACTTTTAAATGTGTTAATTGTGCTGCAAGCACTGCAGCTGGGATTAATTTCAGTGAGTTGAATTGCCTTCTCTACAGCTGGTGAACACGGAAGCAAAACTGTGAAATAAGCTCTGCTAAAAGCATTAGAGAGTTTTGCAGTGTTAATTATTCTACCCTTTCAGGATTCCTTCTAAGAATTATAGTCTAAATCTAAAAAGTAATTCTTTGTCTCAGACTATGAACAGCACTATGACAGCTGGTAGTTTAAGATACTGATTTTATGTATGGCATGCTAATTTAAAGTCTAAAACTCCTAAATATTTTGGGATTTTGGAAGAAGCCATGATTTCCAATCAACAAAGTGACAAAACAAAAATCATTTATTATGTAAACATGACCAAAAAGAAGACTACATGTGGGAAACTAAATTTGTTATTTGCTTGTTTATTTATTTATTTGAGATTGTTCATAATTTCTATTTATTCTCAAATATGGCAGTCATTATCTTTGGAATCTCAATCCTTTTTTTTTTTAGTATTTTCATTTCCTATATATGCTTATGAATGAACAAAAACTACAAAGTGAATGTTCCTTAAGCATAAATAAAGAGGAAGGCAAGGCCAAATAATTTATTTATTCTTAAGTGTTACATTATACTTTAAGTAAAACTGAATATGTGCAAGTCAGTGTTTGGGCACTGAAATATGAATGAGAAAATGAAGTAGGTAATAATGTGAGTTATTTACCTGTCATTATTGTGGCAAATTGCATGAGAAAACAATAAAAATGATCAAAGATTTGTTTTTGCTCATGGATTTACAAGATGCAATGTCAGCACTTACTTTATTATAGACTTGTTTTAAGGTACATTATGATGGAATGTCATGGTGAAAGCAAATCTTCTCACTTCATTATGGCCAGGAAGCACACATTGACTAGTGACAACATACAAATTTCAAAGACACCCCTCTAGTAACTTATTTCCATACCCAGTTCTACCTACTGGTTCCCATTGTCTCCCAATAATGCCATCAAATTACGAATCTACAGGAACAAGATAGGGGTATATATTCTCACTTCTGCTCTTCAATATAGTACTAGAAGTCCTGGCTCTAGCAATAACACAGGAGAAGGAAATAAAAGGGATACAATTTGGAAAAGAAGATAAGTTAGAGCTATTCACTGATAGTATTACTCTATCGTAAAAACCCAAGAGAATCCATCCCAAAACACTTGAACATGATTAACTCCTACAGCAAAGTAGCAGGATACAAAATCAATGCACAAAAATCATTAGCCTTTCTATATGCAAATGACAAAGATACAGACAAAGAAATAAGGGCACAGTCCCATTTTCAGTACCAATAAATAAATAAATAAAATACCTTGGAATAATGTTAACCAAGGAAGTGAAAGATCTATACAAGGAAAACATAAAAACACTCAAAAAGAAACTGAGGAAGACATGAGAAAATGGAAAGACCTCCCCTGCTGCTGGATAGGTAGAATTAACATCGTGAAGATGGCAATCGTACCAAAGGCAATATACAGATTTAACATAATTCAAATTAAAATCCCAACATTGTTCTTCACAGAGATAGAAAAAAAAAATCTCAAAATTCATATGGAAAGGCAGGAGGCCTTGGAAATCCTCAGCAAAAGAAATACCTCTGCAGGCATCACCATACATGATCTAAAGCTGTATTACAAAGCCATAGTAATAAAAACAGCATGGTACTCACATAAATACAGGAGCATAGACCAATTGAATAGGATTGAAGACCTGGAAATTGGGTCAAGCAACTATAGCTACTTGATATTTGACAAAATCCCTCACAATCTTGACTGGATAAAAGACAGCATCTTCAACAAATGGTGCTGGATAAACTGGATAACCATATGCAGGAAATTGAAACTTGATTCACACATCTTCCCATGCACTACACTCAAGTCCAAATGGATCAAAGACCTCAATATAAGTCAAGAAACTCAGCTACTACTGGAAGACATTATAGGAAGAACATTCCACAATATAGGAATGGAAAAAGACTTCCTGAACAGAACCCCAGTAGCTCACAAACTTAAACAGTCACTCAACCAATGGGATCACATGAAGCTGAAGAGTTTCTTGACAGACAAGCATACAATAAGCAAAGCCAATAGATTCCCCACAGAACGGGAGAAAATATTTGTTGATTATCCAACTGACAGAGGCCTAATCTCTAGAATCTACAAAGAAATCAACAACCTAAACAATAAAAAGTCAAACAACCCACTCACAAAGTGGGGCAAAGAGTTGGATAGGAAGTTCACAGAGGAAGAAATACAAATGGGTAATACACACTTAGGAAAATGTTCATCATCACTAATCATCACAAAAATGCAAATTAAAACAACTAGGAGATTCCACCTTACCCCAGTAAGGAGAACAAACATCAAAAAGTCAAATGAAAATAAATGCTGGGAAAGATGTGGAGAAGTGGGAATACTTATCTATTGTTAGTGGGAATGTAATATGGTACAACCACTTTGGAAAACAATACGGAGACTCCTGAAAAAGCTGACTATAGAGTTACCAACAGAAGCAGTTATTCCCTTACTGGGCATGTACCCTAAAACCTTCAAAACCTCAGTCCACATAGATTTGCTAAACCATGTTTATAGCAGCTCTATTCATAATAGCTAAGAGCTGGAATCAACCCAGATGTCCATCACTAGATGAATGGATAACTAAGATGTGGTATATCTATGCAATGGAATTCTACACAGCAGTAAGAAGAAATGACACAATGATATTTGAAAAATGGTTGAACCTGGAACAGATTATTCTCAGTGAACTTACCCAATCAAAGATAGATAATCACCACATAGTCTCTCTCATCTACAGCACCTAACCTGAATCTACCCAGGATGCTGACATACCCAGCAAGCATCTCAAGGACCAGACAATAGGGTGGTCTGGAGAGGGAGGGGAAGGTAAGGGAGAGGGTGGGGGAAACAAATATGGACCCAACCAGCAACGGTACCTAAAATTCTACAACCTAAAAGGTAGACAAAATGGTTAAACCTTAACCAGGCCCTTAGAGTTTATTTATGTGGTAAATTATTTTGACTGATTTCCATATTTTGAACCATGCCTGCATCTCTGGGATGCAGCCTACTTGATCAAGGTTGATAATGCTGTTGATGTGTTGCTGAATTTGGTTTGTGAGGATATTGGTCAGTATCTTTGCATCTAAGTTCACTAGGGAAATAGGTCTATAGTTTTCTTTCCTTGTTGCATCTCTGTCTGGTTTTGGTATTAGGGCGATGTTAGATTCATGAAAGGCATCAAAGAAGATTCCCTGGTCTGCAATTATGTGGAATAGTTTGAGAAAAATTGGTTTCAGTTCTTCAATGAAGTTTTCATAGAATTTAGCTGAAAGACCATCTGGTCCTGGACTTTTCTTTTGAGGGAGGTTTTTGATTACCATTTCAATCTTGATGGATGTGATAGGTTTGTTTAGGAGTTTAATCTGCTCTGAGTATAGTTTTGTTAGGTGGTATATGATAGGGATTCATCCATTTCTTCCAGATTATCCAGTTATTTGGAGTAGAGGTTCTGGAAGTATGCACTGATAACTCTTCCAATTTCATTGATTTCTGTTGTCACCTCCCCTTTTTCAGTTCCAATTTTGCTAATGTGAGACTTTATCTCTCTCTCTCTCATCAAATTAGCCAGGAGGTTATCAATATCATTTATTTTTCAAAGATCCAGCTTTTCATTTCATCAATTAATTATTTATTTTTGTTTGTTTATTTACAACTCATTAATTTCTGCTCTGATCTTATTTCTTTACACCTGAAACTTGTAGGGTTGTATTCTTGTTTTTCCAATGCCTTTAGATGGACAGTTATGTTATCAATTTGGGATTTCTCTGATTTCTCTGTCGTTGGAATGAAGACATTTAGCACTATGAATTTTTTTATGAGGACTAATTTCATTGTGTATCATACATTTTGATTAGTTGTGTTTTCATTTTCATTCAATTCTAGGAATTTTACAATTTATTTCTTGATTTCCCAACCACCCATTCATTGATGAAAAGTGTGTTATTTAGTCTCCAGGTGCTGGTGAATTTCTTGATGTGTCTCTTGTTAATTTCTAGCTTTAAACTATTGTGATCTGATATGATCCAGGAAGTTACTTCAATTTTTCTGAATTTATGGAAATATGCTTTGTACCCTAATATATGGCTGTTGCAGCCACGTTTGCATTGCTGGTAGAAATCATCCAACCAAGAGTAGCTTGTGGGGAAAAGAGGTTTATTTTGGCCTACAGGCTTGAGGCAAAGCTCCACGATGGCAGAGGAAAATGATGGCAGGAGCAGAGGGTGGAAATCCCACCCCACGTCCCGGCCCACATAAGGTGGACAACAGGAACAGGAGAGTGCGCCAAACACTGGCATGGGGAAACTGGCTATAACACCCATAAGACCACCCCCAACAATACACTACTCCAGGAGGCTTTAATTTCCAATTGCCATCAGCTGGGGAAGCTAACATCCAGAAAATCTGTTTATGGGGGACACATGAATCAAATCACCACAATGGTCTATTTTGGAGACTTTTCCATGGGCTACTGAGAATAAAGTATATTATGTAGAACTGGGGTGGAAATTTCTATAGATGTCCATTCATTTAATTGATCTATGGTGTTGTTGAGCTCTATTTTTGTTGATTTTCAGCTGTTATGATCTATCTATTGATGAGACTTGAGTATTGTAGTCTCCAACTATGATGCCATTTGTGTTCATTTCTGCTTTGTTGTCAAGTCAGTTTTTTATTATACATGGTGGTGCACCTGTGTTTGGTGCATACAAATTTATGATTGTGATGTTCTCATCTTGGATCATTTTCTTGATGAGTAAGAAGTGCTATTCTTTGTCTTGTTTGATTACTTTTGGTTTGAAGTCTATAGTATCATATATAAATATAGTTTGTTTCTTATTTCCATTAGGTTTGGTTATCATTTTTCATCCTTTCACCTTGAGGAGGTGTATGTTTCCAGTAGTGTGGTGGATTTTACCAAGTTAGTGTTATTTCATCTTTTTAGTTTCCTTTTATGATTGTGTTACTTTATTATATGTTCTCTCATATCTTGGCAAATGGATCAAATGGATTAAATGGGTTTCTGATATCTGCCTTTTAAAAAACAATGTGGAAGAGGCTTGGAAGATGGCTCAGTGTTTAAATATGGTAGCTTGTAAAGCCTACTGGCTCAGGTATATCTTCCTAGTACCCACATAAAGCAGAATGCAAAGTGGCACATGCATCTCTGATCCCATGTGGAGCTAGAAGTGCCGAAATTTATGGCCCAGGTAGTCTGGCTTTCCTTTGCAGTCTGGCAGTTCATTTGCAAGAACAAAAGATCCTGTCTGAAAAAAAGTAGAACACAGAAACTTTAAAGTTGTTCCTTAATCTCCACACATATATTATGGTGTGCACACACAGACACACACACTCTCACATTTAAAAAAATGCATGCTCATTTTCATCTTACATATTGTTAACATAGTACTGTTTCTAATTATAAGTATTGCTAACTTAGTATTTCTGTCATCCAGTTGTATTTTTAAATTCCTTTACAATTGCCTTTTTGTCAGCAATTTATTATTTTCAAAATATTTTGGGATTTGTACAATTTTTGTTATAAGTATTTTATTTCATATTCATTGAACCAAAACTCAATATTTATGCCCAAACTCCAAAATCATTTGAAATACATATACACATACACATACACACACACACACACACACACACACACACACACACACACATATGTATATATTTCATACACAACATATATATCGTGAGTAGATCAGGACACATTATCAGCCCCATGTAAAAGCATACCCCCGCCCCCCGCATTTGCCTCCTTCCATTTAGTAATGCCCCTAGGCAAAATAACCTTTTATAAGATTGAACACATTACCTGTGTCTTAGCTTTACATTTTGGTGAGGCTTTTGTCTACGTTCTGCTCTATAGATACTAAGCCAACAGAAAATTAATGAGTCTATTCCTAATGTGGGAATAAAATTATCAGTTTAGTTGTAATTATATAAAGGACCTCAATTTTATGCATTTAACTACTATAGAAGATATCATTTATAAAAACATGACAAAATGTACACATAAATTTTCTGTATGTTTGTTTTAGATTTCACATTGTATAAAATTACTTAGACCAAGTATAAAAAACTTAAAAACAAATAAAACGTATGAAAATTATAGTCTCCTAATTTTTATGATTTTTTTATATATTTGATAGCATAGAGAGACAGAGAGAAAGAGAGGGAGAGAGAGAATGAGAATAGGCACACCAGGGACTGTCACTGCTGCAAACAAACTCCAGATGCAAGTGCCACTTTGAGCATCTGGATTTATGTGGATACTGGAGAATTGAACCCAAGTTGTTAGACTTTGTAGGCAAGCATCTTGATGACTAAGCCCTCTCCCCAGCCCTGTTTCCTTATTTTGATAATTATTAACAGTAATTTTTAGGTTTTCTATTATTTCATATTTTCCAAATTTAAGCCTATCCTAAGTAAAAATCATTTTCCTTCATTCATTATTTTCTTCCCCCCTTTCCTAGTTTTGCTTTCTATAATTGAACTTAATGAAAAAATGTTTTAGCATTTAAAAAAATGTATGCTAGCCATTATACATATAAACAAAATTTCATCTATGTGAAAATCATTAAATTGAAATACATGTGTAGGTTTCTTTTGCTTCTTCTTCTACCTTATAGCATGAGACTTGGAAGAAGATACACCTCACTTCAGAGACAAAGAACCATCTATCTTCCCATTTCTCTTCCTGGTACATTGCTCAATGAATAGGGAAAGATGATAGTGGGTCAAGTCCATGGTATCTAGTTGAAAACTTGCATACAAGGAGCTCCAGTGGCTCTGTTTTATTTCTTTTAGTGTGAATCTATATAATTCTGCACATCATTGCATTAACATAAGGAAAAGAATGATCTGTGTAAAATATTAGTTACAACTTTTTTGAAATATGATATACTTAAGGAAGGAATGATGTACAAAGTACACTTAATCACACAGTTTACAACAGGAGGAATCTGAATAGTCAGTTTCCACTTCGCCTCCTTATTCAGAGGTTTATCACACCTGATTAGTGTATGAGAAAGTCATTGCTTTGTGACCAGTTAGAATCATTAATTGCTACCTCCTCACTTATGTCATCTGATACTGTTTCCTATTACTTTATGTATTTAGGATTACAGTGGAGTAAATGGGCACACCATTGCAAACAAACTTCAGATGCATGTGATACTTTGTGCATCTGGCTTTATGTAGGTACTGGGGATGTGGATGGGGTCCAAAAGGTATTGCAACTAGTTTCTTTAACTACTGAGCCATCTCCAAACCCTTTGTCTATTATTTTAAAGCCACCTGGAAAAAAAATGAGTGCAGCTTCTAAGTATTTATGTAATCATCAATGGCAATGGTTTTTGAAGGGAACTGGCAAATGGTTTTAGTAAACAGGATTTGAATAGCTAGTAGAACTACTTTTCCCATTGAATCCTTTCACATTTTAATTTCAATTACTTTATTTATCCTCCGTCTATTCACTGCCTTAACATGTGATGGTTATTAGACTATTAACTCTCTGATGAAATAAATGTGGGTTTGAATCTGAGGTTTACACCTACTTGATGTCTTAAGAATTGTTAAATAAATTCTTTCGGTATAATATACTCCTTGATAAAAGGAAAACCACAATGTTATTAAATTTTTATGATTATTCTTAAATAAAATCCAGTATTTACAGAACTACCACTGTATATCAGGTGTTTTGATAATTTTAATTTAAAGTTTCCCCCAAAGTCTTCAAAGTAGCTTCTTATACTACACAGTATTTTCAGTCCAATTTAGCAGAAAGGTAGGAAGAACTAGAAATTTAGGTCAACTTTTAAATGATAAAAGTCTTGAAAGCATAATGAAATGTAGCTCTAACTGTTTATTAGACACAATAAAGCGTTTCATAATTATAAATTGATTCCAATCATATGACATAAAGTGTCCCATGTGCCTTCAAAATGCACATATGATGTAGTTTTCCCATGGTATGAACTTCACTGATGATGGCCAAAATTGCCAATAGTACAATGACAATGCCATGCTTCATGTAAAGAATATGCAAATAAAAACTGCAAGTGAATATCTTCCCCTTCATGCTTCAGGCTTTAAATAACCTAGATGAAGTGGATATTGTTTTATATAAAAATTCAATGAAAACTTACATTTCCTTAAAACGTCAAATAGTAATGGTAAAATAGGGCATTATCACACATATATTTGCTGCAATCCTTAATTACTGTAGCATGTATCACAAATCAAATTTTAGACATTACATAATTGTCCCAGAATATAATAAGTGTTGTTTTAAAATAATGCAGATACATAAATGACATTCTGTACAACTTCTGGAATAAATTTTAGTAATGTGTACTCCTATAATCCCCAAAATTTGTAATTTCGTTCATGGTTTTATATCTGATGAAATATAGTACAACAATAAATCCTCTGTGTCATTTGAGTATAAAATACCCTTAGATTTTATGTATTGATGATAAATACAGAGATTAGTTGCACAAAGTCAAGGTCAGAAAATTGTACTACTAAAGAACAAGAGGGATACTGTTACACATAAAAACACATTAGTAAACATTGAAAACAAGGACTTTTTTTTGTTATTATCTTTTAGCACATTTAGTGACCAATAAAAGATATATCATATAAAGAAACGATGCTTATTTAAAAAAAAAACTATTATTTAAAATAGATCCTATACTTCTTATAAGCATGAATTAATGAAAGAGAATAATATAAAATATGATTAAAATATAAATAAATAAATAAACTATGGAGAAAAAGAAATAAACTAGAAAAATGCAAAACCAATGTGAATGAAGAGAAAATAAGCAAATGCAGAAAAATGCACAGCATTAAATTATAAGAATAGAGTTAGAGCTGGAGAGGTGGCTCAGTTGTCAAGGTGGTGACTGACAGAACTTGGTGACCAGGGTTCAATTGTCCAGGACCCACATAAGTCAGATGCACAAAGTGGCACATGCATCTGGAGTACATTTGCAGTGGCTAGAGGTCCTGGCATACCATTACTCTCTCTCCCACTCTGTCACTCTTTCTCTGTCTCTCTGTCTCTCTCTCTGTATCTCTCTACTTGCAAATAAATAAAATATAAACAGGATCCAATCCCTTTAAAAAAGATTATTTAAAAATTTATATTGATATACATTAATAAATATTTTAGAAAATAAAATCATGGCCTTATAACTTCAAAAAGCATATGTTAGTGCATCTCTCTGGTCTGTGTACCTTGCACAGACAGTGTGTGGGTGGACACAGTGGTCTGGAATGAGTAGGCCAAACCCTTTTCCCTCCTCCTCTCATCTTCCCAGTCTGAATTCCTTGCTAGGACTGTTTATGGGCAAATGAATCTATCTCCACTGAGTAGGGCAGACCCATTTCAAGGCTCCTCCATACTTTCTGGTCTGAGTTTATTTCACAGACAGTGTGGGCTTGCATGGCAGTCTGGAGTGAGAAGGCCATACCCAATTCTGGGTTTCTCCTACCTCCCTGATCTGGGGTCTCTGCACTACTCTGTATTCTAGAGGGCAAGACACAAAGTAGGCCAGACCCCTGTTCCCTTGCTTCTCCCAATACGCTGATCCTGGTATGTCCCATTGTGATTTTATTGGGGTAGTGTGGTTCCTGTGTGAGCTGTGGAATCAGGTCTTTTGCTCTGGTATCCTGACTGGACACTGGGTAGCAACATCCCTGTTCACCTGAGTCAGAGGGTGAACAGGCCAAAGGACACAAACTTGCTTCCTCCTCAATAAAATAAAGAGTCTTCCTAAAATGGGTAGACAACAATGCAAAAACACCCACAAAAGTCAGAAAACAGATCTCCACCAAGGATGCCTAGTTCTACAATGGAAGCCTCCAATGAAATCACAGAAAAATCAGCAGAAATTCATTCCCAAAATAAAACAACAACCAATGGGACCCTGATCAAAATAATTGCTGAACTAGAAGCAAACTATCAAAGAACCAATAATTGTATCAATGAAATTGAACAGAATCGTCTCCTAGAGCATTTAGCTTTTGAAAGTAGGCTCAACTTGATTGAATAAAACATTAGGACCCTCCAAAGTGATATGAATAAGTTGAAGGTAAGTCAAGAAATGGAAGATCTCAACAACTGGTTGATTAAACTTAATGAAGACTTGATCAAATGCAAGAATCAAGAAAATCAGAACTCAAATTGAAATAATACCTCAAAAAAGAGATGGACATGCTGCAAAATACCAGAACAGAAAACAAAAGTTAAATATAAAATATAAAAACCTGCCTAGAACCCATCACCAATTGAGTTACTCAAGTGGAAGACATAGCCTCTGATTTGGAAGATAAGACAGAAGAAATTGATTGGGATGCCAAACCTTTGCTGAGTTAAAAAAAAAAAATCAAGTGAATAAACTATGAGGGAATTGTGAGATACCATAAATGCCCAACTATCCAGATCATAGATTTGCCAGAAGGAGAAGAAATCCAGGTGAGAGGCATAGAGAACATATTCAACAAAATAATTTAATGAAATTTTTAGAATATTGCAAAAGAGATGCCCATCCATCCAGATCCAAGAAGCCCACAGAACACCAAACAGACAGAACCAAAGAAGAAACTCTCAAAGACACATTATAATTAAAACTCTTAGCAATGAAAACAAAGAGAGATTGTTAAAAGAAGCAAGAGAGAAACAATTCACAACATACAAAGGCAATTTCTCAGAATTACATCAGATTTCTCAATGGAAACCTTTAAAGCCATAGTGGTCTGGACTAGAACTCTTCAAAAAAGTATGTCTTCCAACCCAATCAACTTTACCCAGCCAAAGTACCACCCATAATAGATGGTAGAAGAAAACCCATCAATGAAAAAGTCAACTCTATGATTATATGAACACAACACCAAACCTATAGAGGATAGTTGAGGGAAACTCTACAAAGAACAGTCAAATAACCAATCTCAAGAACCAGCAAGAAGAAAATACAATAATCAAAATATACCAGGCTCAAAATGTACTTAACAAAAGAAAGAACCAAACCCTATATAACACCTCATCATGATAGGAATTAATTCAACCTCACACTAATAAGCTTAAATATCAATGGTTTTTAACTATCACATCAAAAGACACAGTTTATCTGGATGAATCAAAAAACTGGACCCTTCTATTGGCTGTCTTCAATAAACCCACCTAACCACTAAAGACAGATAACTCCTCAGGATGAAAAGTTGGAAAATGATATTTCAAGCAAATGGAAATAAGAAACAAGCCCAGGTATTGCTATATTAATATTGGATCAAATAGACTTCAAAACAAAAGTATTCAAACAGGACAAAAAAAAATCCACTCCTTACTGATTAAAAGAATAATCCAACATGAGCACATCACAATCATAAACATATACATGCTGAACACAGGTGCACCACAGTTTATAAAACAGAATATACTCAACAATAAAATGGAAATAAACACAAACACAATCATGGATCTCAATACTCCACTATCATCAATGGACAGCTAATGCAAGCATAAAATCAAGAGGGAAATAATAGAGCTCAACAACATGACAGATCAACTAGACCTAACAGATATCTACAGAACTTTCCACAACAACTCTACAGAATACATATTCATCTCAGCAGCCCACAGAACCTTCTTGAAAATTGACCATTTATTAGACAATAAAGTGTGCCTTCATAAAGTCAGGAAAATTCAAGTTACTTCCCGCACCATGTCATATTACAATGCTTTCAATCTAGAAATTAATAACACAAGACATATCAAAAACACCACCATTTCCTTGAGACTAAACAACACAATTCCAAACAATGAAACGGTTATGGAAGAAGTAAAAAAAAAAAAAAAAGTAAATCTCCCAGAATTGAAAGATAATGAAAATACAACCTACTCAAACTTATGGGACACGATGGACACAATGAAGGCAGTAGTAAGAGGAAAATGCATAGCCCTAAATGCCTTTGTTACAGACAAGAGATTCCAAATTAGGGCTGGAAAGATGGCTTAGCGGTTAAGCGCTTGCCTGTGAAGCCTAAGGACCCCGGTTCGAGGCTTGATTCTCCAGGACCCACGTTACCAGATGCACTAGGGGGCGCATGTGTCTAGAGTTCGTTTGCAGTGGCTGGAAGCCCTGGCATGCCCATTCTCCCTCTCTCTCTCTCTCTCTCTCTCCCTCCCTCCCTCTCTCTCTCTCTCTCTCTCTCTCTGTCACTCTTAAATAAATAAAAGTAAACAATTAAAAAAAAAAAAAAGACAGAGAACTCCCAAATCAATAACCTGACTGTCCACCTAATGGTGATGGGAAAAAAAAAAAAAAAAAAACAAGAATCTAACTGAAAGAGCTCCAGACAGAAAAAAAATAATTAAGATTAAACCATAAATTAATGAATTGGAAACTAAGAAACAAGTTAAAAATCAATGAAACAAGGAGCTGGTTCTTTGAAAAAAACAAATGAGATTGACAAACCCCTGACAAAATTGATCAAGAAAAAAAAAAAAAAGAAAGAAAGAAAGTCTCAAAAGTCTTAAATTAACAAATTCGCAAGTGAAAAAGAATCATCAGGTTATAATTACAAATCCTCTACTCCCAAAAATTTAATAATCTGGAAGATATGCATGAATTCCTAGACACATATCACCTACAAAAACTAAACTCAGAGCACATTAATCTCCTAAATAAACATATCACATACATGGAGATTGAAAAAGTAATCAAAAACCTCCCCAAAAGGAAAAGTCAAAGACCAGATGGGTTCTTAGCTGAATTTTATGAAACATTCATAGAATATCTGAAACCAATATTTCTCAATCTGTTCTACATAACCAGAGACTGGGAAATTATTCCCAAATCCTATGAAGCTAGCTTCACCCTAATACCAAAACCAGACAGAGTTGCAACACATAAAGAAAATTATAGGACTATATCCCTCATGAACTTAGATGCAAAAATCCTGAACAAAATCCTTGCAAACTAGATTCAACTACACATAAAAAGCACTATCCACTTTGATCAAAAAGGCTTCATCCCAGGGCTGCAGGGATGGATGAACATATGGAAATTGGTCAATATAATATACCACATAAATGCACGAAACCATAAGAACCACATAATCTCATTTGAAGCAGAGAAGGCCTTTGACAAAATGCAACACCACTTCATGATCAAAACACTGGAAAGAACATGTTTGGAGAATTTATATCAGAACACAATACAGGTTATATCTAAAGCTCCTAAGACCCCAATAATACTTAATGAAGAAAAGAAATCAGGGAGTTCCCACTGAGATTGGAAACAAGACAGGGGTGCCCACTCTCACTACTGCTCTCCAACAGAGTACTAGAAGTACTAGCCCAAGCAATAAGACAGCAGGAAAGAAAGAGAGAGAGAGACAGACAGACAGAGACAGAGACAGAGACAGAAACAGAGAGAGATTCAAATAGGAAAGGAAGTAGTCAAGTTAGCCATTAGCCCTATTTGCAGAAGACATGATCCTATATATCAGGAATTGAAAGTCTCCAACTCAAAACTTCTGAAGGTGATAAATCCCTGTAGCAAAGTGACAGGATGCAAAACAATGCACAGAAATGAGTAGCTTATCTATATGAAAAGGACAAATATACAGAGAATAAAATCTGTGACACTGTCCCATTTCAATAGCAACAACAAAAAAATACCGTGGAATAACATTATACAAAGATGTGAAAGACTAATATAATGAAAACATAAAATCATTCAAGAAAGAACTAGAGGAGGACTTAAGAAGATGGAAAGACCTCCCATGCTACAGGAAAGGTAGAATTAATATTGTGGAAATGTCAATTCTACCCAAAACAATATACATATTTTATGCAAGACCAACAAAACTAACAGCGTCATTCTTCACAGAGATTGAAAAGATGATATCAAAATTCAGATGGAATAGCAGAAAGGTTCAGATATCCTTATATATCATCAGGAACCCCCCCTCCCCCCCAAAAGCCTCTGGTGGTATCACCATACCTGAAATAAGGCTATATCACAAAGCCATAGTGATGAAAAACAGCATGGTACTGGAATAAAAACAGAAATATAGACCAATGGAACAGAGTTGAAGTCCTAGACTTTACAGCAAGCAACTAAAGTTTCTTGATTTTTGACAAAGATGCCAACAATGTGGACTGGAGAAAAGACAGCATCTTAAACAAATGCTGTTGGAAAAATTGGATTACCATATATAGAAAAAATAAAATTAGACACACTCATTTCACCACACAAAAAAATCCATTACACATGGATTGAAGACCTCAATATAAGACCTGAAACTCAACTGCTGGAAGAACAAATAGGAGGCACCCACCATGATATAAGAGTGGGAAAAGACTTCCTGAACGAAACCCCAGTAGCCATTAGAAGTTAAACAATCACTCCACAAATGGGATACCATAAGCTAAAAAACATTTGCCCACACAAAACTACCATAAGAAGAGACAATAGATTACCACTAACTGGGAGAAAAATGTGGCCAGCTATGCTACTAAGAGAAGCCTGATATCTAGAGTCTACAAAGATCTCAAAACACTAAATAAACAATAAAAAATCAACACACTACAAAAGTGAGACTGAGAACTAGGTAGGGAGTTCTTGGAGGAAGAATTGCAAATGGATAACACACAGCAAATAAAATGTTCAACATCCAGAACTATTAGGCAAATTCAAATTAAAACAACTGTGGAGACTTCCGGTCAAGATGGCGACCGCCTAGCTGCACTACAGACAACAAGGAAAAAAAAGGCAAGTATTCAAGGGAAATTAGAAACTTTTTGCAAGAAAGAGGACACAGATTGGGGTAAAATAGGGAAGCACACACCCCCACGACCCACGCCCCACCACCCCGCCCGCCGTGACCCGCCCCATCAGGTGCGGCTCGGCACCCCAGCACCCCGGAGGCCCAGCGCACACCAAGCCCCTAGGGCCCCGGCGGCCCCGCGCGACCCACAAACCCTGTGCCCCACGCCCGCGCATCCCCCCCCCCCCGCACATCATGCCCCGCGCGACCCTCCCCCCTACCCCTGCAGCACGCCCCACCCTCCCAATCCACACTCAGCAGGCGCACCCCGAGTCCCCCGCGCCCCACCCCCGCACACCTCGAGCGCCCCCCCCCCGCGTGCCGCGCCCTGCAACCCCCGCGACGCACACTCCCTATCCACACGCAGCAGGCGTGTCCCGTGCCCTGTGGAGTCCTGCACCCCGGGCACCAGGGCATGCCCCGTGCCCCCACGCCCCCTGCACGCCCCAAGACCCCTGCGCCCCACCCCCGCGTGCCTCTAGCCCCCCCCCCGCACGCAGCAACCCCCCCCGCGCGCCTCACCCTCCCTATCCACACACGGCAAGCACGCCCCGAGCACCCTGCTGCGTACTGCACCGCAGGCACCCAGGCGTGCCCCGCGCCCCGACGGCCCCCCGCACACCCCACCCCCACACATCCAGCATGCCCTGAACCCCGTGCGCCCCACGGCGCCCCTGCCACCCCACACCCTGCCCTGGCGCCTCCCGCACCCCCCAATCTGCATGCCCCTCCTCCCCCAGCTCACACGGCCCGCGCGATCCCACACATCCTGAGCGCACCCCTGCGTGCCCAAGCGTGCCCTGCGGGCCCCGCAACCCCGCGCCACACCCCCGCACACCTCAGGTCCCCCCAGCACCCCGCCCCCCTGCATGTCCGGAGCCCCAGCGTGCCTCAGTGTGCCCCAGCCCCTCCACGCCCCGCACCCCCAGCGCGACCCCCACGAGCCCCCCGTGCGCCCCCCCCAGCATGTCCAGAGCACCCCTCAGCGTCCCGTGGCCTCCAGCACCTCGGTGTGCCCCGCGCCCCGTCCTCCCCATGCACCCCGCGTCCCCTGCGCACCCCGAGCCCCCCACATGCCCCACGCCCCTAGCCCCCTGCGCACTGCGGTGTCCCATGCATCCCGTGCCTCCCGCACGCTCCCCCACGCGCCCCTACATGCCCCGTGCCCCCCCTGAGTGCCACACGCACCCCCCGCGCCCCACACAACCACCCTGCCCTCGCGGCCCCTCGTGACCACGGCGCGCCCCTCGCCTCCCCAAACCGACCAGAGGGCCCCAACCCACCGCCCCTCCAGGGCACCACACCCCACGTGCCCTGAGCCCTGCCGCCTCCCACAGGCCCAACCCTGATTTCCCGGTGCTCTGGCACGCCCCAGGCCCCCCCTCCGCGTGCCCCACTCGCTCCATACACCCGTCTCAATCTGCGCCCCTCATCCGCTGACCCACCCACGCACCCTCCACACGTCCTGCGTGGCTGGGCTCTGATCGGGCACCCACCAGTCACAACTGCCAGCCTGCTGCACTGAAGCTGAGATGTCCTACCTCGTCCTTGTTCGCTGATCCTGCGAGTAGACCAGCCATGTGGTGCTCAGTTCGCAGGCCACCCCTGCTGTGAATAGGAGGCTGCCAGATCCCCTGCTGCTTTGCTCACATCACTTGCCACCGGTCAGCCTCTGCTTTGACCTGATTCCGTACCCACATCATCTGCCTCTGCACTACCATTGCACATGCAATGGGCCCACTCCCACAGCAAGAGCCACACAAGTCCACACTGAGTCACTAGCACCAGCGGAGGTGCCATCCCCTACCAGTACATCGCCACCCATCCCCCACTCCCCTGAGGCAGGAGAGCACAGACTGTTTACAGACCCCAGTGTACCCAGCCAGAGTCTGGGCACCTTCAGGGCTTGCTACCTCAGTCCCCTTTCAAGCTCAAAGGCAGGCAGCTTAGGTGGATTACTGGGTGAGAATTTAGGCAACTTTGGTACCCCTGTCAGGCTATAGATAGGCGGCTTTGGCAAGAGTGAGCAAAAACCCAGGCGGCTCGCAACTGCCCCAGGCTGCCTTGGATTCACATTAAGCTAGATCCCAGGCTGCCCCACCCACCTACCTGCCCATGCACTGACATGGGTAGACCACAGCACAAAAGAAATAACACGAAAAATAAAATGGAAGAAAATCCAGACAGATCACCCAGTCCAACAAGGATCACAACAAACCAAAACATAGAAGAGTGTTTAGGATCAGAACATCAAGTGGAAGCAATGAACAATGCAACCCTGACCAAACTACTGCTAGAACTGACAGGAAAGCTACAAAGGATAGATAATCGTATGGATGCTACCATCACTAAGCTAGAGCAATATGATAAGACACTGGAAGGAATTCAAAGAGAGCTAAGAGAGTTGAGGGAGAGTGAAAAAAAAGAGGACCTTAAAAATAAGCTGGCCACACTAAATGAAAACATAAAGAAACGCAAGGATGATTTCCAAGAATCATCAAGAAAATCAGAAAATGAGACAAAAAGGGCGCTGGACAAAGCAATGGAAGTGATACATAGGAAAGTAGTAGAAAATGCATTAAGACTCTAAACATTGACACCAAGGAAAATATCCTAAAAGCAGCTAGGGAAAAACAGCACACCACTTTCAAAGGAAACCCCATCAGAATTACTTCAGACTTCTCAATGGAAACCCTGAAAGCTAGAAGGGCCTGGAATGAATCTCTCCAAACTCTAAGAAACTATGGCTTCCAACCCAAACTATACTACCCGCAAAAGTCTCCCTTATAATAGATGGTGAAAGGAAAACTTTCCATGACAAAACTCAGCTTTACAAATATATGAACACAAAACCAAAACTACAGAAAGTACTCCAGGAAATTCTCCACAGAGAAGAAACAAATAACCAAACACAAATGCTTAAAAGAAGCAGATCACAGCAACCAAACCCAGAGTAGAAAAAAAAAAAAAAATTAAATTCCATGGAAATGCCAACACACCACTACCACCACAACATGACAGGGATCAAATAAAATCTCACAGTCATCACCCTAAACATTAATGGCCTTAATTCACCCATCAAGAGACACAAACTAACAGGGTGGATCAAAAAATTAGAACCCTCAATCTGCTGCCTTCAAGAAACCCACCTTACCAGTAAAGACAGAAACCTCCTGAGGATGAAAGGGTGGAAAACAATATTCCAAGCAAATGGGAATAAGAAACAAGCAGATGTAGCTATATTAATATCAGATAAAATTGACTTCAAACCAAAAACAATCAAAAAAGACAAAGAAGTCTACTTCCTACTTACAAAGGGCACAATCCATCAAGAGGATGTGTAGTCTGTGGATTTGGGATGGAAAGTTCTGTAGATGTCCGTTAGGTCTAAGTGTTTTATGGTTTTTTTGAGCTCTCTTACTTCCCTGTTGACTTTCTGTTTGGATGATTTGTCTATTACTGATAATGGTGTGTTGAAGTCCCCAGCTATGATGGTGTTGGTGGTATTTCTGTTTTATTGTCAAGTTGGTTTTGTTTTATGAATTGTGGTGCCCCTGTGTTTGGTGCATACAGATTCATGATTGTAATATCCTCTTGATGGATTGTGCCCTTTGTAACTAGGAAGTAGACTTCTTTGTCTTTTTTGATTGTTTTTGGTTTGAAGTCAATTTTATCTGATATTAATATAGCTACATCTGCTTGTTTCTTATTCCCATTTGCTTGGAATATTGTTTTCCACCCTTTCATCCTCAGGAGGTTTCTGTCTTTACTGGTAAGGTGGGTTTCTTGAAGGCAGCAGATTGAGGGTTCTAATTTTTTGATCCACCCTGTTAGTTTGTGTGTCTTGATGGGTGAATTAAGGCCATTAATGTTTAGGGTGATGACTGTGAGATTTGATTTGATCCCTGCCACGTTGTGGTGGTAGAGGTGTTTTCATGAAATTTGAAATTTTTCATGTCTACTCTGGATTTGGTTGTTTTGATCTGCTTCTTGTAGGCATTTGTGTTTGGTTGTTTGTTTTTTCTCTGTGGAGAATTTCCTGGAATACTTTCTGTAGGTTTGGGTTTGTGTTCATGTAATTGTAAAGCTGAGTTTTGTCATGGACAGTTTTCCTTTCACCATCTATTATAAGGGAGACTTTTGCCGGTTAGAAGTTTTGGGTTGAAAGCCATAGTTTCTTAGAGTTTGTAGAGTTTCATTCCATGCCCTTCTAGCTTTCAGGGTTTCCATTGAGAAGTGTTAAGTAATCTGATGGTGTTTCCTTTGAAAGTGGTGCGCTGTTCTTCCCTAGCTGCTTTTAGGATTTTCTCTTTGGTGTCAATGTTTAGAGTCTTAATGATAATATGTCTTGGGGATTTTCTCCTTTGGTCTAGTCGGTTAGGAGTTCTGTTCGCTTCTTGTATCTTGATGGGCCTTTCTTTTAAGAGACGGGGAAGTTTTCTTCAATTATTGTGTCAAATAAGTTCTCCATGCCTTTGGTCTGAAATTCTTCTCCTTCTGGTATTCCAATGATTCTGATATTAGAACGTTTAAGTGTATCCCACACTTCTCTCATAGTTCTGTTCATAGGAACTTTTGAACTTTTGATTTTTTTGCACTCTCAAACTGTTTCTTCCATCCTGTCTTCCAGATCAGAGTTTCTATCCTCCACTTCACTGACTATTCTTGACAGCCTCTAGTGAGTTTTGGACTTTTTCAATTAAGTTTGCATTTTCTAATGCTTTCCTATGTATCACTTCCATCACTCTGTCAGCTCCCTTTTCACCTCATTTTCTAGTTTTCTTCATGATTCTTGGAAATCATCCTTGCATTTCTTTATGTTTTCATTTAGTGTGGCCAGCTTATTTTTAAGGTCCTCTTTTTTTTCACTCTCCCTCAACTCTCTTAGCTCTGTTTGAATTCCTTCCAGTGTCTTATCATATTGTTCTAGCTAAGTGATGGTAGCATCCACACAATTATCTGTCCTTTGTTGCTTTCCTGCAAGTTCTAGCAGTAGGTTGGTTAGGGTTTCATTGCTCATAGCTTCCACTTGATGTTCTGATCCTAAACACTCTTATATGTTTTGGTTAGTTGTAATCCTTGTTGAACTGGGTGATCTGTCTGGATTACCTTGCATTTTTTTTTTTTCATGTTTTTCTTTTTCGCTGTGGTCTAACCATGTCAGTGTATGGGCTGGTAAGTGGCTGGAGCAGCCTGGGTTCTAGCTCAATGAGAATCCAAGGCTGCCTGGGGAAGTTACAAGCAGCCTGGGTTTTTGCTCTCTCTTGCAAAAACTGCCTATCTAACTGCCTTACAGAGGCGCCAAAGTTGCCTTAATTTTCACCCAGTAATGCACTAAAGCTGCCTGCCTTTGAGCTTGAAAGGGGACTGAGGTAGCAAGCCCTGAAGCTGCCCAAACTCTGGCTGGGAACACTGGGACCTGCAAACAGTCTGCACTCTCCTGGCTCAGGGGAGTGGGGGATGGGTGGCAATGGACAGGTAGGGATGGCATCTGAGCTGGCACTAGTGACTCAGTGTGGGCTTGTGTGGCCCTTCCTGTTGGACTGGGCCTACTGCACGTGTGATTGTAGTGCAGAGGCAGCTGATGCGGGCACAGGATCGGGACAAAGCAGAAGCTGGCTGGAGGGTAAGTGATCGGAGCACAGCAGCGGGGGGTCTGGCAGCCACCTAATCACTGCAGAGGTTTCCCCCGTGGGTGTGCGAACTGAGCACAGTGTGGCGGGCCAGCGCGCACGATCAGAGCACAATGGTGGAGGTCCCCATGTCAGCGCAGCGGGCTGGCCGTCATGCGATCGGAGCACAGCTGCTTGTGGCATGGGGTGTCATGGCTGTATGAGGGGGTAGACAACCCACCTGAGGGGGGATCCGTGTTTCCCTGTTTTTCCCCACTCTGTGCCCTCCCACTTGCAAGAATACCCTGATAACCCTTCATTTCTTGCCTTTCTTTCCCCAGTATCTGCAGGGTAACTGGTCGGCCGCCATCTTGGCTGGAAGTCTTCTGAAAATTTTCATGAGCCATATTGAGTTCATTTTAGGTCTGCATCAGTGGTGAAGTCTTGAGAGCCTCTGTGTCTCTGGATATTGGGTTTAGTGGGAGTTGATTGTTCTCTTTGTCTCTCTCATTCACTCTTGTGCTGGTATCAGGTTCACCATGAAACAGCATTCTTCCTTGTGTCCCCACTTATTCTTACTTTTAGCTAGTGCCCTTTTGAGGTATTATGGGGTGGTTCTCTATTTAGGATCTGTGTCTATCTGAAAAAGTGAAGTGAATTCTCTCACTGGAGAGTAAAGGTAGCACCAGATAAGTGGGATACCATTTTTTTAAGAAAGAATTTAATAGGAGTAGGCCCTATTGAAGCTCACATTTGGTGGGAGCACACAATGGAGTGTGGGCTCAGTTTTGGATATGATTCTGACTTGTTTCCCTGCTTTACCTATGGGCTCTCTTCCACTGAGCAGATCAGTTAGCCAAATCAACAGCAGTTGATTTCCCACCATGGCTATGTGCCACTATTGTACTTGTATGAGCATCGTGTCAGGTTGTTTGCTGCCTAGTAGGTTAGACCATGTGTTGCTTGGACAGATATTGGTCTTTGGAAATTTCTATGACAGATTAGACAGATAAGCATGGGAGGTAGAGAAACCCCCATAATTCTCAGGTTACATTTCTGAATTTGTTTTTCATGCTATTTCTTAGATGCCAAACATACTTATCCAAGACAACTGTGGTTTTTATGCAACCAGAGATAGATGCCCACAAACAAGGTTTTCATGGGCTACAATAATGTACTATGGAGGCTGGAGAGATTGCTTAGTGGTTAAGTCATTTGCCTTCAAGGCCAAAGGACCCAGGTTCAATTCTCCAGGATCCACATAAGCCAGATGCACAAGGGGTACATGCATCTAGAATTCACTTGCAGTTGCTAGAGGCCCTGGCATGCCCATTCTCTCTGTCTGCCTCTGCTCTCTCTATCTGGCTATGCTTGCAAATAAATGAATTTATTTAAAAAAAGGAATTTACTATGAAAAAATATAAAGACTATAAAAATGAACAGAAAAGAGACTTAAAATAGCAGAAATTATATATATATGTGTGTGTGTGTGTGTGTGTGTGTGTGTATGTGTGTGTATAGAAGAGTGTTTAGGATCAGAACATATATATATATATATATATATATATATATATATGAAAGACTTTTTTTTTTTTTTACAAATAATGAAAATGGGACCATACTTCAGCCAGGCTGGCTAGCCGCTATGCATCAAGGAGAAACTGTTGATATCTACATGAACCCAACCACTGGGAATCAAACATGGAGCCCAGGGAGGACTCATGATGCCAGAGCTCCTGGGCTGTGTGCTCATTCCAATCCTCTTTTCTCTGTAGTAGTTTTGAAAGCTCATACTATTATGTTTTATTTAAAATGGAAACAGAATTTCACACAGATAAAACTTAAAAGCATAGAGAGAAAAAAAGAGGCTGAGAGGAAATAAAAATAAAATAACTTTTAAAATGTTTATGTAATTTCATATAAAATGTGAATGGTTATGTATACAGGTCATAAAACGGTTTCTCATTTTACCCAATAAGAATACAAAATTTATCCAAATAATTTAAATTTAAACAGTTATTTATAATATTTTTCCTGATATTTTTATCTCCACAACAAGTATTTGAATGTAACACAAATGTTTTCTAAAATGCATTTAGTGGCAAACCTTCATAGACTCAACAATGGAAATCAAATTGTAGATATATATAGAAAATGTATATATTATATATAGAAATGTATATATAGAAAATGATGTGAAAAGGGTACTTGACAGAGGGAAGGAAATTATACATAGCAAAGTAGTAGAAAATGCAATCCTAATTGAACAAGTCCAAAACTCTCTAGAAGCTCTCAAGAATAGAGTCAGCCATGTGGAGGACAGAAACTCTGATCTGGAAGACAAGATGGAAGGATCAGTTTCAGAGTTCAAATATTTCAGTAAGTTCAAAAGTTTCTGTGAACAGAACATGAGGGAATTGTGGGATACCCTTAAGCATCCTAATATCAGGATCATTGGAATACCACAAGGAGAACAAAATAATCGAAGAAAATCTTCCCACTCTCTCAAACGAAAGGCCCATCATGATACAAGAAGCTAACAGAACTCCAAACAGATGGTACAAAGGGAGAAACTCTGTAATATATAAGGCCATTAAGACTGTAAAAAGTGACACCAGAGAGAAAATCCTAAAAGCAGCTAAGGAAAAAGAGCACATCAATTTCAAAGGAAACCCCATCAGAATTACTTCAGACTTCTCAATGGAAACCCTGAAAGCCAGAAGGGCTGGAAATAAAACACTGCAAAGTCTAAGATCCTATAGCTTTCAAACCAAACTACTCTACCCAGCAAAATACCCCTCATATAGGATGGTGAAAGAAAAACCTTCCATGACAAAATCCAGATTTAAAATTACATGAACACAAAACCAAACCTACAGAGAGTATTTCAGGAAATTCTCCATAAAGAAGAAATAAATAAGCAAGTCAAATGCCTACAAGAAGCAGATCACAATAACCAAACTCAGAGTAGGCACAAAAAATGGCAAAGTCATTGAAAACACCAACCCACATATACCATCATCAGGGAGAGCAGGGATCAAATCAAATCTTACAGTCATTACCCTAAATATAAATGGCCTTAATTCACCCATAAAGAGACACAAGCTAACAGGATGGATCGAAAAATTAGACTCCTCAATCTGTTGTCCTGAAGAAATCCACGTCACCACTAAAGACAGACACCTTCCTCCTCAGTGTGGAAGGGTGGAAAACAATATTCCAAGCAAATGGGAATAAGAAACAAACAGGCATAGCTATATTAGTATTGTATAAAATAAGACTTCAAACCAAAAATAATCAATAAAGACAAAGAAGGCCACTTCCTACTTACCATGGGAATGATCCATCAAGAAGATATTACAAGCAGACTTCTGGTTGAGATGGCGGATTAGGTACCACACCAAAGCAGCCTAGAGGGGAAAAGGACCGAAAAAAACTCAGCAAAATACACACTTTTACTAAAAAGTGAGGTGTATAGGAAATCAAAATGGCAGTGTAGAAGTAGAAGAGATCCAGAGCCCACACAGGGCGGCAAAAGCCGACCCTGCTTGTCCGCTGACCATGGTGGCGGCAGTGCAACGGAAAGCTGCCAGGCTCAACTCCAGCTTCAGGAAAAGCCAGGTCAGGGGAGCTTCCACTCACACCGGAGCTTTCTACAACTCAAGAAATGTGAAGGGAGAGCAGCAGTGAACAATGTAGGAGCATAAGGTAGAAGAACATGTGGAACAGTGAGAGAACCAGAGCAGCTGTGGCTCCCTCCCCTCCCCCACCACCTGTGCCCAGCTCCAGTGAACAGAGCAGCAGTCCCAGAACCCAGCCAATTCAACTTGCGTGAACAGCGGGACCCAAGCAGGAGCAGGGTCCCGCAGCAACATCAGCGGCTCCTGCACCAACAGCAGTGGCACCAGCAGTGGCAGATCCAGTAGCAGCAGCTTCAGAGGCAGCAGTTGCAGATCCAGCAGCAGCAGCAGTGGCAGCAGCAGCAGTGGACCCAGCAGAAGTGACAGACCCAGCAGTGGCAGCTTTAGCAGCAGTGGCAGTTCCATCAGCGGGGGTGCCAATCTGTAGGGCCACAGTTGCCAGGCTCAGTTTGCTCCACAGGAAAAGCCAGTGCCCAGGTCCAGAAATCAGAATAGCAGCCCAATGACCCAGCCAGCAACTTGACTGAGACCAAAAAGGTAACTGGGATTGATTGCACCAGGGAAGGGTTTCACTTGGTCACAAGCTGAGTTGGATCCCTCAACAGACCAGAAATCTTAACCTCTTTGTTGCTAGACATTCTGCTTGTTATAAAAAGTACTCTTGCATAAATATCCGGTGCTGTTTTAGATTGAATGTGTACAGTGTTTAGTTAAATTTTAGAATCTACCTGTAATTTATTCCATTCAGCCTACTAAAATACTCCCATAGCAGGGAAACTCAACTGTAGGAACACCTTTGTAGATACTCTGAGAGCCATAAGAGCCACACCTAACAACTTCAGCTCGTATCCTGAGGATATATAACATCAAATCAATTGATACAGCTAAGAATACCTACCTAGCTAGAAAATCCAAGCATTAATTTAATCCAAGATGCAAATATATATACATTATAACACAAGAAACACTAAAGAGCAAGACAATATAAATCCACCTAACAGTATTAATGCATCAGAAATGACTGCCAGTGAGAATAAGTTAGAGGAAATGCCTGAGGATGATTTCAAAAGAATGATTGCAAATATATTCAAAGAAGTCAGAGAACAAATCAAAGGAGTCAAAGAGGAACTCAGAAGAGGAAATCAAAGGAATCAAAGAAGATGCAGGACATCACTTTCATGAAATAAAGAAGGCAATACAAGACATAAATAAGGAAAGAGAAATAATAAAGAAAAACGAGTCAGAATTACTAGCAATGAAGAACACAGTTAATGAAATAAAAAACACTGTAGAAAATCTCGCCAGTAAATCAACAAAGGTGAGGAGAGAATATATAAGCTAGAAGATCAGGTGGCAGATCCAATAGAGTCCAACAAAGAGAAAGTCAAACTTACAGAAAAGTATGAGTGGGAATTTCAAAATATACGGGACACTATGAAAAGATCAAATATAAGAATTTAGGGCATAGTAGAAGGAGAAGAATTTTGCTCCAAAGGCATAGTAAGCCTCTTCAACAAAATCATAGAAGAAAACTTGCATCAATTGGGAAAGAGGTGCCAATGCAGATACAGGAAGCCTTTAGAACCCCAGCAAGACAAACCATGGAAAGAACCGCTCCTCCTCATATTATAATCAAACTTCCAAACACACAAACCAAGGGAAAAATATTGAAAGCAGTTAGAGAGAAAAAACAAGTTACCTACAAAGGCAAGCCCATCAGGATTACAGAAGATTATTCAACACAAACTTGAAAAGCCAGAAGGGCTTGGAGTGATGTGTTCCAAGTTCTGAAAGATAACAACTGTCAACCAAGTTTACATTATCCTGCAAATTTATCCATTCAAATAGATGGAGAAATAAGGACATTCCATGACAAAAGCAGGCTAAAGGAGTATTAGAAGACAAAACCACCTCTACAGAAAATACTGGATATGATCCTCCATGCTGAAGAGAAGGAAAAGTACACATATAAGGAAACTGGAAAAACAAGCAATACTCAAATACTAGTTAACACAAGAAAGCAAAGGTGGAACTGGAAACACACACAAAAAAATGGCAAACATAAATACACAACTTTCAATAATATCTCTTAATATCAATGGCCTCAATGCCCTAAACAAAACACATAGGTTTGCAGACTGGGTTAAAAAGCAGGATCCTACAATTTGTTGTCTCCAAGAAACTCACCTTTCTACTAAGGATAGACATAATCTTAGGGTGAAAGTATGGAAAATGGTGTTTCAAGCAAATGGGCCTAGAAAACAAGCAGGGGTTGCTAACCTAATATCTGACAAGGTAGACTTCAGTCCAATGTTGGTCAAGAAAAATAAAGAAGTTCACTTTATATTGATTAAGGGCACACTCCAACAGGAGGACATTATAATCCTAAACATATATGCACCTAACACGGGGACTTCCAAATTCATCAAACAAACACTATTAGAACTAAGGTCACAGATAACACCAAACACAGTGGTGGTGGGTGACTTTAACACTCCACTCTCATCAATTCACAGGTCATCCCAAGAAAAAAATAAACAGAGAGGCACCTGGACTAAATGAGGTCATAGAAGGAATGGACCTAACAGATATATACAGGACATTTCATCCAAATACTGCAGAATATAAAATTCTTTTCAGCAGCACATGGAACATTCTCTAGAATAGACCATATATTAGGACACAAAGCAAATCTGAACAAATTCAGAAAAATTAAAATAATTCCTTGCATTCTGTCTGACCACTATGGAAATAACCTACAAATCAGTAGCAAGAAAGGCTATAGAGCATACACAAAATCACAGAAACTAAACGATACACTAGTAAATGATGAATGGATCAATGAAGAAATCAAAAAGGATATCAAAAAATTTATAGAGTCAAACAATAATGGGAACACAACATATCAAAATCTCTGGGACACAATGAAGGCAGTTCTAAGAGGAAAATTTATAGCCTTAATTGCCTATATTAAGAAATTAGAAATGTCACAAGTAAATGACCTAATGCTTCACCTTAAAGCCTTGAAAAAAGAAGAACAAGGCAAACCAAAAATCAGTAGACGGGAAGAAATAACAAAGATTAGGGCAGAAAGTAATGACATAGAAACAACAACAAAACCAATCCAAAGAATTAATGAAACAAAGAGTTGGTTCTTTGAAAGGATGAACAAGGTTGGTAAACCCTTAGCAATTCTGACCAAAAGAAAGAGAGAAAAGACACAAATTAATAAAATCAAAGATGAAAAAGGTAACATCACATCAGATTCCAGAGAAATTCAAAAAATAATAGGGACATACTATAAAAGCATATATTCCACAAAGTATGAAAATCTGAAAGAAATGGATGATTTCCTTGATTTATATGACCTACCTAAATTAAATCAAAATGAGGTTAATTACTTAAATAAACCTATAACAAACGTGGTGATCAAAACAGTTATCAATAATCTCCTAACTAAAAAAAAGCCCAGGCCCAGATATATGTACTGCTGAATTTTACCAGATCTTTAAGGAAGAACTAACACCATTCTTTCTTATGCATTTTTCAGGAAATAGAAAAAAGAAGGAATTCTACCAAACTCTTTCTATGAGGCCAGCATCACCCTGATACCAAAACCAGGCAAAGATAAAACAAAAAAAGAAAATTACAGACCAATTTCCCTCATGAACATAGATGCAAAAATTCTCAACAAAATATCGGCAAACAGAATACAAGAGAATATCAGAAAGATCATTCACCCTGACCAAATAGGCTTTATCCCAGAGATGCAGGGATGGTTCAACATACGCAAATCTATAAATGTAATATGTTATACAAATGGGTTGAAGGACAAAAATCACATGATCATCTCATTAGACACAGAGTAAGCATTTGACAAAATCCAACATCAATTCATGATAAAAGTCCTACAGAGACTGGGAATAGAAGGAACATATCTCAATATGATAAAGGCTATTTATGACAAGCCTACAGCCAACATATTACTAAATGGGGAAAAACTGGAAGCTTTTCCACTAAACTCAGGAACAAGACAAGGGTGTCCACTGGCTCCACTTTTATTTAACATAGTTTTGGAAGTTTTAGCCAATCAATAAGGCAAGAGACACACATGAAAGGTATACAAATTGGAAAGGAAGTGATCAAGTTATCATTATTTGCAGATGACATGATTCTATACATAAAGGACCCTAAAGACTCTACTAGCAAACTGTTGTAGCTGATAAAAACCTACAGCCATGTAGCAGGATACAAAATAAATACACAGAAACCAGTAGCCTTCATATATGCTAACAACAAACACACAGAGGATGAAATCAGAAAATCACTCCCATTCACAATTGCATCAAAAAAATAAAATAAATAAATAAATAAATAAGGAGTACCTTGGAATAAACATAACTAAGGAAGTAAAGAATCTCTACAATGAGAACTTTAAAACACTCACGCAAGAAATTGCAGAAGACACTAGAAAGTGGAGAGACATCCCTTGTTCCTGGATTGGAAGAATCAATATTGTGAAAATGGCAACCTTACCAAAAACAATCTACACATTTAATGCAATCCCTATCAAAATTCCAAAGGCATTCTTCATGGAAATAGAGCAAAAAACAATCCAAAACTTCATTTGGAACCACAAAAAAACCTCGAATATCTAAAATAATACTGAACAACAAAAATAAGGCTGGTGGTATCAACATACCTGATGTTATCCTATACTCCAGAGCCTTGGTAACAAAACAGAATGGTCCTGGCACAAAAACAGACATGTAGATCAATGGAACAGGACAGAGGACCCAGATGTAAGCCCAGGTAGCTATAGCCACCTGATATTTGATAAAAGTGCCAAAAATACTCATTGGAGAAGAGACAGCCTCTTCAGCAAATGGTGTTTTGAAAATTGGATATATATCGGCAGAAGGATGAAAATAGATTCTTCTCTCTCGCCATGTACAAGAATTAAGTCCAAATGGATTAAAGACCTTAGCATCATACCTGAAACTCTGAAACTGCTAGAAGAAAAAGTAGGAGAAACCCTTCATCATATTGGTCTTGGCAAAGACTTTGTGAATACAACCCCAATTGCTCAGGCAATAAAGCCACAGATTAATCACTGGGACCTCATGAAATTACAAAGATTTTGCACTGCAAAGGATACAGTGAAAAAAGCAAAGAGGCAACCTACAGAAAGGGAAATTCTTTGCCAGCTATATATCTGATAGAGGATTAATATCTAGGATATACAAAGAACTCAAAAAGTGAAATAATAAGGAATCAAAAAGCCAATCAAAAAAAATTGTCTTTGGAGCTAAATAGAGCATTCTCAAAGGAAGAAATATGAATGGCATATAAGCATCTAAAAAATGTTCTATGTCACTAGTCATCAGGGAAATGCAGATTAAAACTACATTGAGATGCCATCTCAAACCTGTCAGATTGGCCACCATCATGAAAACAAATGATCATAAATGTTGGCGGAGATGTAGAAAAAGAGGAACCCTTCTACAGTGTTGGTGGGAATGCAATCTGGTCCAGCCATTCTGGAAATCAGTGTGGAGGTTCCTAAAACATCTAAAGATTGATCTTCCATATGACCCAGCTATAGCACTCCTAGGCATGTAACCGAAGGACTCATCTCATTTCCTTAGAAGCACAGGCTCAACCATGTTTATTGCTGCTCAATTTATCATAGCTGGGAAATGGAACCAGCCTAGATGTCCCTCAACAGATGAGGGGATAATGAAGATGTGGCCCATTTAAACAACTCAGCAGTAAAGAAAAATGAAGTTACAAAATTTGCAGAAAAATGGATGGATCTGGAAAGGATTATACTAAGTGAGGTAACCCAGGCCCAGAAAGCCAAGCATCACTTGTTCTCCCTCTTATGAGGATCCTAGCTACAGATGATTGGGCTTCTGCGTGAGAAGGAAAATACTTAGTAGCAGAGGCCAGTAAGTTAAAAAGGAGATGTAAAGGGAAGAGAAAGGAAGGGAGGAGGGTACTTAATAGGTTGGTATTGTATATATATAAGTACAATGATTGAGATGGGGAGGTAATATGATGGAGAATGGAATGTCAAAGGGGAAAGTTTGGGGGGGATGGTGGGTATTACCATGGGATTCTTTTTATCCTAGAAAATGTTAATAAAAAATTCAATAAATAAAAATAAAAGTAAAAATAAAAAAGAAGATATTACAATCATAAATCTGTATGCACCAAACACAGCATCATGACAGTTCATAAACCAAAACCTACTTGACAGTAAAACAGAAATAACCAACAACACCATCATAGTTGGGGCCTTCAATAAACCATCATCATTGATAGACAGATCATCCAAACAGAAACTCAACAGGTAAGTAAGAGAGCTCAACAAAACCACAGATCACTTAGACCTAACAGACATCTACAAAACTTTCCATCCCAAATACACAGACTACACATTCTTCTCAGCACCGCATGGAACATTCTCTAAAACATATCATATGCTGGGTCACAAAGCCTGCCTCCCTATATTTAGGAATAGTGATGTAATTCCTTACCTGATATCAGATCACAATGCTATATTGCTAGAAATCAACAACAAAAGACCCACTAAGAAACTTATCAGCACCTGCAAACTGAACAGAACTGTTGTAAACAATAAATGGATAGTGGATGAAATAAAAAATTAAATTGCAAAATTTCTAGAAATGAATGGTGATGAGAACACATCATACCAAAACTTATGGGTTATGAAGGTGGTCCTGTGGGGAAAATTCATAGCACTATATGCCTTTATAACAAAGACAGAGAGATCCCAAAACACTACCCTAACAATCCACCTTAAGGCACTGGAAATGCAAGAAAAATCCAACCAAAAAGTTCCAGAAGGAAATAAATACTTAAAATCAGAGCAGAAATCCATGAATTGGAAACCACAAAACAATTAAAACAATTGACAAAACAAAGAGCTGCTTCTTTAAAAAATAAACAAGATTGACAAACCCCTGTCCAATTTGATCAAGAAAAAAAAAAAAAAAAAACAGAGATGCTTCAAATTAACAAATTTCAAAATCAACAAGGAGAGATCACAACGGACATAAATGAAATTGGTAGAATCATCAGGACTTATTTCAAAAACCTCTACTCAACAAAACTGGATAATGTTGAGGAGATGGATAAATTCCTGGATGCATACCATCTATCAAATGCTAAACTCAGAGCAGATTAATCTCTTCAATGAATCCATCACACTCATGGAGATTGAAAAAAGTAATAAAAAACCTTCCCCAAAAGAAGAGTCCAGGACCAGATTGCTTCTCAGCTGAATTCTATCAAATCTTCATGGAAAAATTCAAACCAATCTTCCTCAAACTGTGCCACACAATTGGAGAACAAGGAAAGCTACTCAGCTCCTTTTATGAAGCTAGAATCACCCTAATTCCAAAACCAAGCAGAGATGCCACAAGAAAGGAAAACTACTGGCCTATTTCCCTGATGAACTTAGATGCAAAGATCCTGAACAAAATCCTCACAAACTGAATACAACAACACATCAAAAGCATTATCCACCTTGACCAAGTAGGATTCATCCCAGAAACACGGGGGTGGTTCAAGATATGGAAATCTGTCAATGTAATACACCACATTGACAAGGTTAAACACAAAAACCACATGATCTTTTTGATAGATGCAGAAAAGGCCTTTGACAAGATACAATATCACTTCATGATCACAACATTGGAGAGAATTGGCATAGTTGGTTCATATCTTAACATAATAAAGGCAATATACAAAGCTCCTAAGACCCAAATAACATTTAATAGAGACTGGAGGAATTCCCATTAAGATCAGGAACAAGACAGGGTTGTCCACTCTCACCTCTGCTTTTCAATACAGTACTGGAGTCCTAGCTCAAGCAATAAGACAGGAGAAGGAAATAAAAGGGATACAACTTTGAAAGGAGGAAGTTAAGTTAGCCATATTTGCTGATGACCTGATTGTATATGTAAGAGACCCAAGAGACTCGATCCCAAAACTCCTGAAGGTGATAAACTCCTATAGCAAAGTAGCAGGATACAAAATTAATGCACAAAAATCAGTAGCCTTTCTATACACAAATGACAATCATACAGAGAATGAAATAAGGGACATGGTCCCATTTTCAATAGCAACAAAAAATTAAAATAAAATACCTTGGAATAATGTAAACAAAGGAAGTGAAAGATCTAAACAAGGAAAACATAAAAACACTCAAAAAAAAAAAAAAATTGAGGAGGACTTGAGAAAATGGAAAGACCTCCCATGCTTCTTGATTGGCAGAATTAACATGGTGAAGGTGCAAATCCTAATAAAGGCAATATATAGATTTAATGCATTTCCAATTAAAATCTTACAGTGTTCTTCACAGAGATAGAAAAAAAAAATGATCATATGAAAAACCATGTTTGTAGTGGCTCAATTCATAATAGCTAAGAGCTGGAATCTACCCAGATGTCTATTACTAGAAGAATGGATAACTAAGATGGAATATATCTACACAATGGAATTCTACACAGCAGTAATTAAAAATGACACAAAGAAATTTGAGGAAAATGGTTGAACCTGGAACAGATCATTCTCAGGGAACTTACCCAATCATAGAAAAAAAAAATTGCCACATAGTCTCACTCATCTACAGCACCTAACCTGAATCTATCCAAAATGACTTACATACCCAGCAAGCATCTCATGACGAAGACAAATAGGATGGGTGGGAAGGGAGGGGAGGGCAACGGTGGGGGTGGGAAACACAAATCTAGATCCAAATGGCAATGGTTCCATAAAATTCTACTTCCTAAAAGGCAGACCAAATGAATCATTAAACTCTACTGCTGAAGACACCTTATGTGGTCGACATGTAAAAAAGAATGGTATGGGTGGAAACTGGAAGAGATTCAGTCCCCAGACAGTCATTGCATCTAGTGCCAGAAGGTGCTACATGGGTGACTGGGGGAAAATGGCCAACATTTGTCCAAGCAACTCATGGTCTAACCAATTTAGCAGCAAATAACATTGTGATGCCAACACAAGTGCAATAGTAGCGCACAGCCATGGTCAGGAACCAACTGCTCTTGATTAGGCTAATTGATCCCCTGAGTGGTAAGACACCCATAGCTGGAACTGGCAAACAAGTCAGAACCATATCCAAACATAAGCCCACTCTCCAATATCAAGTTACCATTAATCGTGTGCTACAAGAGGGCCTACACCTATTAAACTCTCTATTAAAAAAAGTAAGGGTTATTTCATTTGTCCTGGTGCTTACTTATTCTTCATTGGAGAATCTGCTGCTATTTTTCAGATAGATGTAGATCCTAAGAAGAGAGCCACCCCATCATACCTCACAAGGGCCCTGGCTGAAACTAAGAACAATTGGCAAAACAAGCATGGGTGCCGTTTTCATAGTGAACCGGGTACCAGCACAAGGGAGAAGGAGAACAGCACAGAGAAACATCAACTCCCACCATATTAGACAGCCACAGACCCAGAGGACCCCAACACCTCATCACTAAAGCAGACCAAAATGAATCCAACATGGCTCAGGGAAACTTTGTGGAAGAGGGGGTGGAAAGAATGTCAGAGCCACATGTTGGGTCATGATATGCAGAGACATTTATCTTACCAATAACTCTGGGCTAACTCCACAATGTATGACCTCAACAAGAGAGGCCAAGGGGAGGGAGTAGGTCACAGATGAGCCTAATAATGGTACCAAACTGACTGTATTTGCTGAATACAAACTAATTAATAAAAAAATTAAAAAATAAGGAGAAAGTCCATGTTAATAAAAACTCAGATTTGGAAATAGTAAAAATAGTACTCAGTCCTAAAATGATGAAATTTCTTGGATATAATTAAGGCCTGAGGAAAATTAATACCAGATTGAGAACAGTGCAGCTGCATGTCATTGTCTTGCTAATCAGTCCTATTAATAATAGTGCTGGGGATGTTTGCATTGGTTTGCAACCCACAAGTCTAAATCCTCCAAATAAACTATAATTTTTTTTTCTCAAATAAACACCACACATGCTGAGGCCCTATTGTCTCTAATTTTGGCAAATATAAGCCCTACTACTGAAGACCTAGCCAGCTTGTCAGTCACCAATCAAGTAAATAACTGAGACAAACAGAACATAGTAACTGGCCAAATCAGAGGGCTTGCCTCTCTATTAAGACTGAAACTATATTATAATATTGTAGGGATAAAATAAGACTTTCATAATTTGAGTGAGTCCTCACTTAGAAAGCATAACTGTAATAGTCATCATCTCATTTTTGAAACAAAATACCTGACAAAAAACAGTTGAAGTGAGGAAAGGTTTACTTCAGCCTGCAGTTTCCAGCTAGAATCCATCAAGATAGGGAAGGAATGGTGGCAGGAGCCTGAAGCAGAGGTGGTTAAATTCAACCCACAGCAAGGAATCGGAGACGAATGTTTGCGCTCAGCCAGCTTTCTCCTTTTTATATGATCCAAGATTCTGGCCAATGAAGTGGTGCTAAGTACAATTAAAATAATTAATCTCACCTTATTTATCCTAATCAAGATAAATCATCACACACATGCTAGATACTAAACTGATCTGGAAACTCTCCCCAGGTGATTCCAAGTGTCCTCAAATTGACAATCAATATAACTCAAAATAGGGCTGGAGAAATGGATTATCAGTTAATGTACTTGCCCTTGAAGCCTAAGGACCCAGGTTCGACTCCCCAGTACCCATGTAAGCCAGATGCATAAGGTGCTGCATGTGTCTGGAGTTTGTTTGGAGTGGTTACAGGTCCTGGTACACACATTTTTTTTCTCTCTCTCTTTCTATATCTTTCTCTCTCTAAAATAACTAACTAAATAAAATATTATAAAAACAAAACCAATATAAGCTGTCACAGTAACTTGGTTCCATATCCCAAACAGTAATAGTTGGCTTAGGGTTTTGCCTAATATGACAGTGTCAGGAATTATCCTCCCAGTGAAAAACTTTGCCATTTGGGATGACCACAAGCCCTGAGTTTCCTGTACTAAAGAAAATGCCACCCTATATACAAGAACCTTAACCCTAAGTGCAGTAACACTCACCAGCTACAGCTAGCTGAACACAGGTCATGGATATTTTTTTTTTATGTTTGAAATTTTGCTGTATCCTGATTTTTTTCATGGCTTAACCTACTATCTTGGTATACTCTCTGCCAAAATGTACACCCCTACACTTTTATATTTAAAAGGATACCTGGCAGAGCTTCTCGCAATCTATGCATTTTAAAAAGTACATACCCTTGCTTTTCCCAGGAGACCTGTGACCTCTTAATTTACAAGAAGATGAATGTCAACTCTATGCTGCTCCCACTCCATCCTCCCTCCAGTTTTCACACAAGGCAATCTACACAGTATCTCCAATCACAGATATGACAATGTCCCAAAGTATTTCTTCCCACCCTTCATCTCGAATGTTCATTCTGTCTCTTCTTCTGCAATGACCCCTGAGCTTTGGTAGGCGTGATGGAGATGTCTTGTTTTGTGCTGAGTTCTCTTTCACCTCTTACTTTCTTCTTTGATGAGATTTGAGTCTCTTCAGTGTCTACCACCATCTCCATACAGCAGCTTTTCTGGCTAGCAGTGAGAGAAGCACTAATATTTTTATGACACTTTTCAATGTTTCCTGAGCCCAGATGGGTATGATAGAGATAACCCACCCAGTGCTAAGCAATGTGCTTTCTCTTTTTCTCATCATCCTAATGACTCTTTGGGCTTCACAGGCACTATCCAGCCTTTCTTTTGTATTCCTGTGCAACAACTTGATATGCAATGACTTCAGATCTTCTGCAGTGAACCCACCTGAGCCTTGACAGTTTTTAGTTCTCTTTTGAAAACCTGGCTTTTATTCTGATGGATTAGCCATTATGTGTGAAAAGGTATTTCTCTCTTGCAGCCCTGAGCATCCTTTCTTTGTTCTGTGACTTTAGTGTCTTGACTATAATGTGATGAGGAATTTCTCCCCCCCCCCCCAGATATATTTGATGATCTGTATGCATCTTGTTCTGTATAAGCATATCTTTTACTAGATTTGAGAATTTTTCTTCTATAATTTTATTCAAAATACTTTCTGACATTGACTTCAAGTTCTTCTTGTAAGCCTATACTTCAGATATTTGGTCAAGTTAAGATATCACACATTTCTCTCACGTTCTTTTCATGTATTTAAAACTTCTCAGTGAATTTGACTAATTGATCAAATTCTCCTTCTTTGACTTCAAGGCCTGATCTGATATTCTGTCTCTTATTTAATCATTTCTATTGGTGAGGTTTTCTGTTAAGCTATGTGTGCGGCTTGTATTTTTCATCTCCATGTTTATTCCAATCAAAATCCCAGGAACAGTCTTCACAAAATTAGGAAAAAACGCTCTAAAAATTCATGTGAAAGCACAAATGGCCTAAAATAGCCAAAAATATCCTCTGCAAAAGGAATATTTCTGGTGTTGTCACAATGTGTGATTTCAATATATGCTGTAAATATATGCTACATATATATTATACAAATATAACTATAAATACATACATAGTGTAATAAAAACAGTATGGCACTGCCTCAAAAACAGGTTTATAGATCAATCAAATAGAATTGAAGATCCAAGTATATTGTTTAGTAACCACTGCTACCTGATCATTTACAAAGGTGCTAAAAAGTGCTCACTGGAGAAAACATCTACAAATGACGCTAGAAAAACTGAATAGTCACACATAGAACAATGAATTTGGACCCTCTTCTCTCACTGTACACAAAAAATCAACTCCAAATGGACCATCTCAGTATAAGACCTGAAACTTTATTTCAGCTTGTTTTACCTTCAAGATTTCTATCTCTTATTTGTGCTCTATTATCATATCATGTTTGAATTTATAGTCAAGATTTCATTCATGCAATTATACATGTTGTCCTTAAGTTCTTTTTACATAATTATAATAACTATTTTGAGAACTTTGATATTTCCTCTAGCTAGCTCTTGTGGGTGTCCTCTGCTATGGGCTGGGTATTTCTTAACTTTACCTAACTTTTTTCTTCTTCTTTTTTTATTTTTTTATTTTTATTTTTTTTTTTAGTGTTACAGTGAGACTTGCCATGTGGAGATAGCTATTTGGTCAGGTCATTCTGACACACTTATGTTGAGTACTTGGGACAGTGCTTTTTGTTTATTTGTGTTTTCTTGTCTTTTCTCTACCTTGTGGTACTTAGAATTCAGGACTGGAGATACTTGGTACTGCTCTGTGCATGAGGCGCCCTTAATTCAGTTGCTGCTCTATTGGAATTTACATTTTGCTTCAAATGAGAGATTTCCTGCCCATTGATGGCAGGAAAGAGGACTGCTGAAGGGAATATGAATGCTAAGCTCAACTGGAGCCCTTGCCCGATTGTGGGGATACACTGTGCCTGCTGGGTGAAAGAAAAGAGAATTCTTAATAGAAATTCACCTGCTGGTACTAGAGCATCCTGTCCCCATTAGCTTAAACTGAAAGATTCTGTGCCCATGTGGAATGAAAAAGATAAGGTTTCTAAAAGGAGCCAGCCTCTGGTGCTTTCTGGTGCCTTCCCAGTCAAGATGGTGGATCCCATGCACTGGGCAGGGAGGAAACATTTTCTTTACAGACTCAGTTTCTTCATTTGTGGCTCTGTTCAGATTTTCTATCCAGTTATATTTGAGTCAAAGAATGTTGTAAGTGCCTAAGACTTCATCCATTTCTTCCATGTTATCCAAGTTGTGTATAATTCACAATGATCTGTTATGTTTCTTACTTAGTTCTGATTTTTACTGTTTCTATTGATATGACTTCTCTTTCTTATCTAACTGGAGGTTGGCACATTTTTTAAGTTTCAAAAAAAAAAACGTTTTTACTGATTCATTTTGTATACTTAGTGGCTATTCATCACTTTCTCATTAAAAAAATATATATTTCCTTTTTTCCACTAAATTGGGATGTTCCTGTTTTATAGTTTATTGAGTTGCCAATATCACTGATGAACATAGGTACAAAAACTTTTAAAACTTACTATAACTCATATCCCATATTCCACTGGGAAGAGAACATGACTTTACTAAGCAGGACTGATTCCTGGGAAATTCCTGAGCACCTAAGTCATGAAAGCCAAACTTAACAAAGGACATTTTAAGAGAATGGAGGTGACCACCACAAGACCATCAGTGCATAATACAAACAAATTTCCACAGTAAATCACTTTGTTCAATGTCCCAAATCCCCATCAGCCAGGGAAAATAACTCAGCTATAGCATACTGAAAGCCATGACTAGAGTATCCACAGTGAACTTTGTACTGTGAAACCCATTTTTGTTGTTGTTGTTGTAACATGAAGAGATATGTAACAGTAGTCACACCTACCACTTAGAACTAGAAATTTCAGTTGGAGAAACTCATCAAAAAATGGAAACACAAAAATTAATAAAGAAGTACGAAATGAGTGAAGTGTGGAAGCTCACTCTTACAATTTCATCATTCTCAGGCTGAGGCAGGAGTATCATAATGAGTTCAAGAGCAGCCTGAAAGAAAATAAACTACTGTCTAAAACACTAAAAATAATAATAATAATAATAATAAAGAAATGAAAGCTTTTCTCCTTGCAGATGCTGCTATATTACACATAGAGAACATGAAATAAACACATATTCACTGTTAGTTGTATTTTTAACAACATTTACTGTATGAATTGGGTAAACAAAACTAATGTGCCTACACACTAAAAAGGGATAGTTCTTTAAAAGGTTAAAAAAAAAAAAAACGATTTATAGTAGAATCAAAATAGTAAAATTCTGAGGAATAAATCTACCTAAAGTGGTGGAAGACTTCAACAGTATAAAACATTGCTGAAAATGTTTTTAAGAGCACAATGAAATATTCCATATCACCAACTAAAAGAGTAGCAACTGTGAAGGTGTCAATATCACAGAATTAAGTCTAAAGAGTCAATGTATTGCCTGTCAAAACCAAATCACACTTTTTATTCACTGGTTTGAGGTTGCTAATACTTTCTTTACAGAAAAAGAAAAAAATAATTCTAAGTTAATATGAAATTTAAGGAGTTCCAAAGAGTCAAAACAAACAGTAAAATGAGTAAATAAAGATAATGTTTTCACTATCCTAAACACTGTATGTCCATATATCTCTAAATATTCACTTATTCACACATACATAGCATGTATGTATATGTATAACATATCAATAATACTAGAGAACCCCAAAGAAAATGACATGGATATGGCTAAATAATGTTTGATAAGGATGCCTGAGAACACTCAATGGTTGCTGAAAAAGTAGGATATGTACACACAAACAGTGAGGTCAGGCCGTTACTGTTCAGGAATGCCAAACCTTTTCGCATCTCTGGCCACATTGGATGAAGAAGAATTATCTTGGGAAACTTATTGAACACCCAAAAACTAATAAAAGCTGATGAAGAACAAAAAGAGGCTTATTTCTAATTTTATGATATCTGATGTCACTACAGATACGCAAAAGCATCTCCACATAACAACCATAATAATGCAGTTGCCCCATTTAGAAAGTCTATTAAAACCACTGAACAGATTCCAAGTTTGCAATCCCTAATAAATAAAATGTTCATTGTGGATGATAGCCCCATGCTGGTACTGAGAGTCACAGGTTAGTGCCCACTAAGAAAATGACGAAAAATATAACTAATATATAAGAGTTAGGGAGGAGAGAGAGAGAGAGAGAGAGAGAGAGAGAGGAGAGGGAGAAGGAGGAAGGGAAGATGTAGAAGGTTTAGGTTAGATTGATCCTACCCTCCCCAGTATCTTGTGGTTCAGGTGTTTCCTATAAGGGCCTGGTGAGGGTTCAACCGTTTGGTCTGCCTTTTAGGAAGTAGAATTTTATGGTAACTTTGCTGTTTGGATCTAAATTAGTGTTTCCCACTCTGTCTATGCCCTCCTCTTACTCCCCATCCATCCTAGTGTCTAGTCCATGAGATGCTTGCTGGGTATGTAAGGTGTCTTGGGTAGATTCAGGTTAGGTGCTGTAGATGAGTGAGACTATGTGGCGATTTTTTTTTTTTTTTTTTTTCTGAGATTGGGTAAGTTCACTGAGGATGATCTGTTCCAGGTTCACACATTTTTCCTCAAATTTCTTTGTGTCATTTTTTATTTTTTGCTGCTGTGTAGAATTCCATTGTGTAGATATACCACATCTTAGTTATCCATTTTTCTACTAATGGACAACTGAATTGATTCCAGCTCTTAGCTATTATGAATTGGGCAGCTACAAACATGGTTGAGAAAATCTCTCTGGCCTGTGGTTTGAAGGTTTTAGGGTAGATGCCCAGTAAGGGAATAACTGGGTCTGTTGGTAAACCTATAGTCAGCTTTTTCAAGAGTCTCCATATTGCTTTCCAAAGTGGTTACACCATCCTACATTCCCACCAACAGTGGATGAGTGTTTCTACTCCTCAAAATCCTCGCCACCATTTATTTTTATTTGAGTTTTTGATGTTTGCTACCCATATTGGGGTAAGGTGGAATCTCATAGTTGTTTTAATTTTCATTTCTCTGATGATTAGGGATGATGAACATTTTCTTAAGATTGTGCTTGCAATGAGCTTTTGATCAGAGAAACCTACAAGGTTTCCTAAAAGAATGACAGATTTCTGTCAGAGTAGTTGATGACCCACCAAAGGTTAGTGGCAAGACCCTATTGCTGAAGATAGCATATGCAGCTGACATGTAAAATGGAACAGCATGGCTGGAAGCCAGGAGAGAGTCAGTCCCCAGACAGCCAGCATATCTAGTGCCAGAAGGTGCTACATGGGTGACTGGGGGAAATAACCAATATCTCTCCAAGCAACTCATGGTCTAACCTACTTAGCAACAAATAACTGGTTGTGATGCCCACACAAGTGCAATAGTGGCACACAGCCATGGTGGGGAACCAATTGCTCTTGATTTGGCTAACTGATCCCCTCAGTGGTATGGGACCCATAGCTAGAGCTGAGAAACAAGTCAGAATCATGTCCGAACATAAACCCTCTCTCCAATATCAAGCTACCATCAATTATAGGCTACAAGAGGGCCTACACATATTAAACTCTCTATTAAAAAAAGGAAGGATTATTTCATTTGTCCTGGAACTAATGTACTCTCCATTGGAGAATCTGCTTCTCTTTTTCAGATAGATGCAGATCCTAAGGAGAGAGCCACCCCATCATACCTCAAAATGGCCAGGGATGAAACTAAAGAAAATTAGCAAAACAAGCAAGGGTGCTCTTTTCCTGATGAACCAGATATCAGCACAAGGGGAAAGGAGACCAACACAGATAAATCAACTCCTACCAAATCAGAGAGCCAGAGCCTCAGAGGCTCCCAACACCTCATCACTTAAGCAGACCTAAAATTAACCCAAAATGGCTCAGGGAAATTTTGCCAAAGAGGGGGAAGAAAGAATGTCAGAGCCACATGTTGAGCCATGATATGCAGAGACATTTATCATACCAATAACTGTGGGCTAACTCCACAAGGCATGACCCATATACCTCAATAAGGTGGGGCCAATGGGGAGGGGTAGGTCATGGATGGGCCTAATAATGGTACCAAACTGCCTGTATTTGCTGCATAGAAAACTAATAAAAAAAAAAATTTAAAAAAAGAAAATTTTCATATTAAGTAATAAAATTTTACTAGTTTTTAAAATATGTTAGAGAACCAAACAACACAACATCAAATTAGTGGCATTGTGGTGTTCCCCAGAGGGGTCCCTGCTAAGGGCTGTCTATGCGACTCCGAGAACACTCATGCAGGATGCTCTCAATGCAAACCGCACGAGGTTTATTGAATCCGATGCATCGGGGCTCAACATAGATTCCTCTCGCAGGAGGGGTGAAGAGCCCCTAGCAACGGGTTTGGTCAGCTTATAAAGGCTAAAACCACAGGTATACAGAGTCATAGGGGCTTTTCAGCCATGGCTCCCTCTGATTGGGTGGGGCCCACGGGGTGGGCTCATGTCTGGGGACTTCAGATATGTGTTGACCGTTGATTGGTTGTGTCTTTATGAGGAACTAGGAGTGGTTTGTTCAGCTGGAGTTCCTGGAATTTAGGCATTGGGTAAGGCGTACAAAAGGTCAGGTCCTCATGGTATACTTTTTACAAAATGGAGGCAGTTGCAAAATGGCAGTTCTGTGATTCAGTGCAGCAGCAAGCAAGCCATATTACAGAAGCTTAAAAAGGCAGGTTAGCAGAGCAACTAGAAAACAGGGCAGCAGAAATAGGGCAACTTTTATCCTTTCAGCATATTTGTCATTGTATTTCAAAACTTAATGCATCAATACCTAGTTCAATCAATGGAGTTACAATTGTTACTGAATTCTCAAGGTGCTAATTAGATATACTTTTTAAGATTTATTTTATTTACTTGTTAGAGACAGAGAGAGGGCGAGAGAGAACAGGCACACCAGGGCCTCAGGCTACTGCAAATGAACTACAGGTGCATGCTTCACCATGTGCATTTGGTTTATGTGGGTTCTGGGGAATTGAATATGGGTCCTTTGGCTTCACAGGCAAGCACCTTAACTCTCTCCAGCCCCTAATTAGATATTTTGACCCTTATTTCACTCTCAGTATGCTTTATTCTTTTTTTTTTTTTTTTTTTTTTTTTTTTTTTTTTTTTTTTTCTAGATAAGGTCTCACTCTGGCCTGGACTGACCTGGAATTCACTATGTAATCTCAGGGTGGCCTTGAAATCACAGTGATCCACCTACCTTTGCCTTCCAAGTGCTGGTATTAAAGGTGTGTCCAGCTTAGTATGCTTTATTCTTGACAACAGTTGCTCACATAGTTAAGTGCTACCACTAAGTCATGTTATGAATAAAACATGATTGTGTTCACAGGGATATTTTTTTTGGGGTATGATATGTATACATAAGTCTTGTAAGAGACATAGTCAATTTCTTCTTTAAGTTGCATGTCAGATAGAAGCTCTATGAATCCCATTCAAAATATGGCAGGTAGCACATTTAAGGCAATTGAAAACAGAGTCATAAACATACCAAAATCTTGATTATTTTTCAGAAATCTTGACATCTGTTTTCAAATTCTTATATCAAATTTAATACAAAAGTTACACATTTTCACTCTTCAGAGGACTGTATTTAGCCAACATGTCATAATGTATAAAATTGTTTACCTTAAGTGTTGCTTGTCATAATTTCAAATTCATTTGGAACACTGTTATGATATGAAGCATTCAACTGATAAGTTAGATTTTACTTTGAAAATGTATCTTTAACTCATTTAAATGAGTGGTTAAATTCTATTTAAATTTCTAAATTGGGAAGCCAGTTTTCATTATCAAGTTTTGTCATAAGTTTTGTTTATAAGTTGTAAAGTCTTTTTAATATTTGGTGACTATTGATCCATGTTTATTCTCTATGGTAAATGATGTTGCCACAGTCAGCATAGACATGTGTAAGTATTTCCTCAAATTGTTAATGACTTTCCCTGACCTTTCTGAAAATCACAGTCTCAATGATGACTTGCCTGATACTTTCTTAATGCATTCGTGCAAAAATTTTCTCAATGCATTATATAATGATATTTTGTTAAATGTGAGTCTTGGTTGGTAATTACATTGTATTCTATTAGTTTTCATTATTTTTTTCCTTCAATCTACCATCCTTGGGCTAAAGTCAGTAAGTATACCAGACATGTTGACAGAAATCAAAGAAAGTTGCTTTGATATATATATTTCTGCTTTGGATAAATCTGTGAATTTATTTGTCTCTTTGGATGGCATTAAAGAAGTGATATCGTCATTTTGATCATATTTGTCATCAATATTTAATAAAATGGGAAGCTGTATGGCATCAGTTCTGTTATTTGTGACTGTGATGGTCCACATGTATTTTTAGTTCCACAGGATCTGTTACCCAGGAAACAAGCCTCTGAGTATGCCCATGAACAAACTGATAAGTTAATTGAGGTAGATAAACCCATGTTAGCTTTGGGTGGCACTATTCCATGGTCTAGGGTCCTGGTCTGGACAAAAAAAGAGAGTGGTGTGAGCACCAGCATTCATCACTTTCTGCTTCCTCACTGTACACTAAATGTGCCTAGCTCCCTCAAACACCAGCTATCATGCATGCCTTCCCCTCCATGATGGACTGTAACCTTGAACTCTCATCTGAAATAAACCCTTCCTTACTTAATTTGTTTATTTTCAGTTATCCGGTCACAGCAAAGAGAATATAACTAATACAATCCCCAAAGCATAACATTAAAAAATATCCTGATTTTAGAAATATTACCCTTTTTTCAGGATGTAGTATATCTACCATGCACTCTATGCATTGCTTAATAAATTCACCATCAGTAAACAGTTTTGAATTGTTGCTACTAAATATGTTACATGACTTGTTTTAATAATAAAATCCGAGTTTCTGCTTATTTTTGTTGACAGACTTTAAAAAATATATTCATTTGCAAGTGTGTGTGTATATTTCTTACTGCTGCCAATGAATGGCTCTCTGGCTTCACACTAGTAGTGGGGGAATTGAACCTGGGCCAGCAGACTTTATAATCAAGTGCATTTAACCAGTGACTTACTTCCTCAGACTCAGAACAGACTGTTTTTGTTTGTTTATTTCTTTTTTTACTTCTGTTTTTTAAAGTATTTTATTTATTTATCAATTTATTGTCCGGAGCCATTCTGGCTGGACTTGTATCCATAGCACTGGGCTTCTGGCAGCAAGGAATTAGCAAAACTATAGCAGCCTTCCTACAAGTAAGATTGTGTATCCTCAGTGTCAGGAAGCTGTCTGGCAGCAAGGAATTAGCAAAACTATAGCAGCCTACCTGTAAGCAAGATTAGGTATCTTCAGCCATTTGGCTGGTCCTTTGTACTGAGAAATGATTGAAATGCAAAAACTCTGTAACAGGAAGGTTTTTTGATAGGAACTTGTAAAGCTCATAAAATCTTTGTCTATGGAAAAACTGTTTGTAAAGAGATATAAAAAGGAGTGCTGTAAAATAAACCAAGTCTTCAGTCCTGGCTTCAGCCCTGGACTGGAGTCCATTCTTTCACTCTTTCTTCTGTCTTTCCTTAATCCTCACTCCCCATCAGGCGTGAACCCTTTCAGCCGGCAGGCTCCGGCAATTTATTTGAGAGAAAGACACGAGAGATAGAGAGAGAGGAGCAGATACTGAAAGAATGGGCCTTTAGGGCCTCTATCTACTGCAAATGAAGTCCACATACATGCACTACCATGTAGATATGTCTTTATGTGGGTACTGGGGAATCAAACCTTGGTCCTTAGGCTTTGCAGGCAAGTACCTTGCCTGGTGAGCCATCTCTACAACCCTAGTTCAGTTTTTAAATTATGACACAATACTTGATATGCACTAAATTTGGCAACATTTATTTCATATAATTCTTTAAAATTATGGTCTTTGAAAATGCACAAATTCCACACAAATTAAGTAGAATGCTTTATTATTAGGCCTGACAAAAACAATCCTCTGCTCACTTCCACAAAATATTCTTCCTTTATCTGTACATGTTCTTTTAAGTCATTGTAAGAATCATGCCAGGATTAAAATATAGCAAAAGATATTGGATGATACTTTTATTGTGAAAATTAATTTATAGGATGATGGAAAGCAAGGTTTGATAGTTTTCCCATCTCGGCACAGAGCAGAGGGCTAATTTTAAAGTTAAGGAAGCAATATGCAGGGTATGACATGGGTGAGAAAGTACAAATACTTTTAGTTTTGAAATAAGTATACTTAGAAATATTCCAAATAGCATTAAGTGCCTATACTTAAAATAGCTGACAAAAACATCATTGCAAACTGTGGTTTCATTTGCTAGATTGTCATGAATACATGTAACATCTGGTGCTGCACTTTGAGTGTCTGTACTTTGAAGATGACACTAGAAGCTGCACACCACTATGAAAATGGTGCACATGCACAGCACATAAACAACAAGCACACTTAGCATTTTGTTTTGGGTAATATTGCAACAGAACCTTTTCATTTACAACATTCATGCTCAGAAATTATGTAATCAACTTACCAAAAACATTCCAAAATACTCATGATGTTTTAAATAAGTTTATAATTTCATATTCACCACATTAATAGCTATCCTAGGCTACATGTGATCCATAAGTTGGACACTTCCAGTTGAACAATATTTTTTTAAAGTAAACTCTGAATGGGATGCTTGCAAATTCTGACTACAAAGGCTTGATTCCCTAGTACACCTATAAAGCCAGATACACAAAGGTCACATGTGCCTGGAATTCAAGAGACCATAACCTGCTTAATCTCTGTCTCTCTCTCTCTCTCCCTCTCCTTGCAAATAAATAAAATTTAAAAATCATATCTCACAGAATGTAAGAAGGTATTTGAAAATTATTTACAGTCAACATCCACATTACATATTATCCACATTACATGCTACCAAATCTCAGTAATGAAAACAGTAAATTTTATAAAAATAGCTGTGTTGTGGCTCATGCCTTTAATCCCAGCACTTGGGAGGCAGAAATAGGAGGAGGGATGTGAATTCAAAGCCACCTTGAGACTACATAGTTAGTTCCATGTCATACTGTGCTAGAATGAGACCCTACCTTGAAAAAACAAAAAGTCAGGGCATGTCTTTTTAAGTGGACATGATGTGTCTGTTAAGTTTCCTTCTTAATATGCTTGTGTATGCCCATAGATCAGTGTTTTTCTCAGCTTTAGTCAGGGAAGTTCCTGTTCACACTGGGCTGTGGTTAATACAAAGACTCATAACTGATCAAAGTGCTACGCTTTAAATGGGACATCAATATCATCACCTCCAGCAAGGATCAGGGAATGAAGAAGAGGGAGCCATAAGAATGTGAGAGCTAAAGGATGGAAAAGAATGGTCTGAAATGCTGTTTTCCAGACATACCATGGCTTTTGCATTCCTCACCTCACAGCAGTGGTGGGGACCTGAACAAAACCTGCACGTATTTGGACCTTCAATGTTCCATCATCATATTTGGGAGAGGCTCATAAAGTCATACTTCCTTAAGAGTTGATGAGCAGTTAATGGTTATTGGTGGAGGGAAAGATTATTTTTCTAGTGGTAAAGCCACTGGTAGTTCTTGTATATTCCTCTCAATATCCCCTCGCCCATGCTTCTATAAGAACAACCCTAACTAAATTTATTTCTTTACCAGAAAGAAAGAAAAAATAAAATATGAAAGTACAAAAGGATTAGTTGGAAAGAGAAAGGGAATAGTAGGGGACATGAGAGGTCATTACAGGTGAAGATGATCAAAATACATTGTATACATGTATGAAAATGTCATAGTGAAAGCAACTATTTATGCATAATCAATTTTTCTAAAAAAAAAAAAGAAGATGAAACTAAAAATCAAACAAATCCCACAGATTGGTACAAAAAGTAAATAAACTAGAAAGATGGTGTATTTTCTTTAGATCTCTCTCTCTCTCTCTCTCTCTCTCTCTCTATATATATATATATATATATATATATATATATATATATAGTACATATATATGTTTGAATTATATATAATATATATTTATAATTTATAATTACATATTTGAATTATCTATAAATATCTATATATTTAATTAAAGTAACAGTGTACTATAAAGTATCAGCAAATATCTTGCATATATATTACTTCAAACATGATACACATTGGTCAGCATGTATGCAAGAGGTTGCTGAACAGAGTCATAATTGAAAACCATAATGAGATATCAACACATGCCTGTAAGGATGGTCATTAGGAAACAGAAAAGAACAAAAGGTAACAATTGTAAGCAGACATGTAGAGAAGTTTGAACATTTGCTCATTGTTGGTGGGATTATAAAATTCTATAACTCTAATGGGAAAGTGTGTTATTTCCACATAAATATTAGAGCAATCTTAAAACTCAGTTCCAGGGTGGAGAGATTGCTTAGTGGTTAAGGTATTTGCCTTTAAAGCCACAGGACCCAAGTTTGATTCACAGAACCCATGTAACCCACATGCAAAAGGTGATGCATTTGTCTAGAGTAAGGTTGCAGTGGTGGGATGCCCTGATTCACCCATTCATTCTCTCTCTCTCTTTCTCTCTCTCTCTCTCTTTCTCCCTCTCTCTGTCTGTACCTCTCTCAAATAAGTAAATTTAAAAACTATCAAAAAGAATTTAAAGCAGTATCTTCATAAATATTTCCATCTTAATGTACTGCCTCACTCTTAAGAGTAACCAAGAAAAACAAGCAACTCAAATGTTCATAGGTAAAATTACCAAGTAAATAAAATATAGTAAATACATGGTCATGATGTTATATGCTGGTTTTAAAAAGTAAGAAAATTATTTCACAAACATTGTATGATTCCATGTATATGAGACATTGAAATTAGTCAAATTGCATGAATAGAATGTGAAAAGTTCATTATCAGTATTTGACAAGGGAAATGAGCAAGTTTTAAAGAGCAGTTTCATTGCTTTAAATCAAAAAGTTCTGAATATTTCTTTCATACCATTATAAATATATAAAACCCTAAACAAGACATGTTAAAATGGTTAAGTGTGAAAAATTGTGTCTTCTTACTGTAGCAAAAAGCTACGAAATAAGCATGAATGATTTCTTTTCTCTACAAAGCCAGGTTAGAATTATATCTTATAACTTTGGTCAAAGAAGTTGGCAAAACTATTCACTCGACAGCTCCAATCCTTTCCCCATTCCTTAAGTACTCCAGTTAGTATCTATCCCAATACAGGTTATTACAGTTTAAGTTCCAGTATTTTCACCTACTCAAATCCACTGTGACTACTTGAATTATGCTAGTTCATGTTGTGCCATGGTAAATAAGCCCTAACTATTACCATCCCAAAATAATGAACACATATTATCTCCTAGAATCTATGGGTCAGGAAACTGGATGAAACACAGCTGGGAACACCTGATTAAGATATCTCATGATTACTGAAAATATTATCAGTTATATACTATCATTTCCAAGTTCTTCTCATGTCAGCTGAATTTTGATTATCCCATCAATAATGTAAGCCCTATTTTCACTTGATATGTACTTCATTATTTGCCTCCTGATTTCATTGAAAGATTGAAAAGACAAGGAGAGGAAAAGGCAGAGAGGAAGAGGAGGAAAGAGAGAAGAGTGGAAAGACAGAGAAAGTGTGACAGGGAGACACATACACACAGACAGTGAAAGAGACTGTGAAGAAATAGGGAGATCAACCTTTTAATAACTTATGAATTAAAGATTATATCACAGTCTCTTTGGTAGGAGATTAAATAATTCTGTCTACAATAAAGGGAAGTGTACTATGTAAGTGTAAAAATATTAGGAAGAAATGTTAATCATAGATGAGCTTAGATCCTGTAAATTGTATCAGTTTCATATTTAATTTGGACTAGTAACCTTTAAAAAAAAACTGGTAAAAACAGTGACTTTAAATTGCTCAGACATACGCATACTCCAAGGGAGAGTATGGCATACAGAAATAAATCAGTCAGGCATGGTGGTGTACATCTTTAGTCCTACCACCTAGGAGGCAGAGGTAGGAGAATCATTGTGAGTTTGAGGCCAACCTGAGACTACAGAGTAAATTCCAGGTCAAGCTGGACTACAGCAAGAACAAGACCCTATCTCAAAAAATAAGTAAATCATTATTTTGCCATCAATGAATACAAAAGGTATAATGTAGAAATTAATAGTATTTTGCAAAACAAGCATGTATAGTTGGTTCACAACTGTAAGACACAATGTAACCTTAGAGATTAAAGTTCATATTGAGGGCTGGAGAGATGACTTAGCAGTTAAGTGCTTGCCTGTGAAGCCTAAGGACCCCAGTACGAGGCTCGATTTCCCAGGACCCACATTAGCCAGATGCTCCAGGGGGCACATGCATCTGGAGTTCGTTTGCAGTGTCTGGAGGCCCTGGCATGCCCATTCTCTCTCTCTCTCTTTCTCTGTCTGTTGCTCTCAAATAAATAAAAAATAAAAATAAAAACAAAGATAATTAAAGTTCATATTGAAGTAGTTATATTTGCTATGGTAAGCTAAACACAATGGTAGAAAATAAGAATCCTAAATTTTATGCTCATAATAAAATTCAGAAAATTATCCATTTGAAGCAAAGTATTCTGTAGATAAAGACTATGCTTTATATCCTTATAGCTTCCAGTCTAAATGGAATGGAAGTGATAAAGAATCTGGACTCCATAGAATGTATTTTGACATTTCTTCATATATTCATAGTAACAGGATCTCACCACTGCTCTCAGGCTTACTGACATTCCTCCTGATTTAGCCACCCATATTCTGGGGCTATACCCATGTGCCACCATGTTGGCATTTGTTTTGTAATGAGATCATAACTGCGAATGGTTTTAGGATACTCATATCATAGAAAGGCTATGAGTAGTACAAGATGACTCAGGCAGGCACAATACACACTTAGCTGTGTACATTTGATAGCAAATGGGATGGTATGCTTTGTGGAAGAAACATAAGAAGAAATATCTATGTTTACATTTCATAAAATTGATTTTTATATCTCTACAAATTTGTTCTCATTTACCTTCTCCTTGAACCATTTCAAATCCTGTTAGAGGCAGCTTCTGTTTTTCTTATGCATTTGTAAGCCAAGGTGAAGCTGGCTTTAGTAAATCAATAGAAAGGTGAAATAATTTCCATAGCCTTTATTTTCTTCCTCATTTTATTCCTACCTTGGAGGTTGTCAGGGGTTTATTTATAGTGGGAAAGATTGTCTTTATATTACCATCTTAATCCTTGCTTATGCTGCTTAAAGGATTTAAGTTTATGGTGGACTAATAAATCTTATCTGTTAGGTCAAGACAAAATGGAATCACAGCAGGAGTGTAGAGATAAGGAAGTGGGTCACCCAAATTCCTCAAGGAACTTCCCAGCCCTTATCCTTCCTTGCCTAACAATGCCACAGATTGAGGTTTCCTGCCCCTTATCTCCCACCTAGTCACTTCTGGTCTCACACCCTATCGCTAATATAAAGAACAAAGGAGTTCCTTCCCTTTCTCACCTTCCCCCAACTGAAGAGATCTTTACAGCACACTATGTGTAATCTCAAAACTGACTGTGGTGGTGTTGAGAATCAGTTCTGGCAGCTTGTGTCCCCACTCCCTGCTCCCCAAATATAAACCTACATCTTTGCCTTAGAGTGATCTCCATGGTCTTGGTCACTCCTGAACCTGACATTAATGCTTTTCTAACGTTGACTTATGTGCTCAGAAATTCTTGAGTTCTCAAAGAAAATAAATCCTTTCTTACATAATTTGTGGAATTAGGATAACTGGTCAACTGTGCAAGATTCCCTAATGTTGAGAAATATTCTTAATTCCATACATACAAACTGTCACAACAGTGTAGCAGATTGAATATTTTCTATGTACTCAGTAACATAGGGATTTTGAATTTCTTGTACACCAAGACAGCAATAGTTTTGGGTGTTCCTATATCCTTGGCATATGATTTTGAAGAATGAAATCCTTGGACCAGAGGATAAGGTTCAGAAAGATTTCATTACAAGCTAAAGCTTTAGGAGGATAATGAGTAGGCAGGTTAATCCTAGAACATAAGAGAAGGAAGTCAGATGAAGCTCTTGCCCAGAGATGAAAGAGGGACATTTGAGAAGGCCACCTTTAGACTCACATCTGGGTTTTCTATGGGGAGTGACTACATGAAAATGACCAGGTCATCAGGTTACTATGACAAAGACCAGATTTTACAACTTTGTCAGTAATCTTAGGTAAGGATCTGATTTTCTGCCCTCTAGGAAGGGTGCAAGCTTACTCTAGAAATCTATTTTGGAGGGTATAACATGCAAGCTTAGTGATATTTCCTGCTTTTAGTTACTGGAAAAGAAAAAAAAAATCACTTTTGGGGTTCTGTTCTAATGAATAGGAGGAGAGTCAAAGAACAGAATATCAAATAAGAGTATCTCATTTTGGTTCTCCATAAAACTGTCCCTGAGATGGAGTTTGGAATTCAGGGAATTTGAGGAGTGATGCCTATGAAAAATAAAGTAGGGAGGCAGCTCAATTGATCTAAGACATTATTAGATAAAGAGATGGTGCACATCTGATGAAAACTTGTCTAAATGGGAACATTTGGAGTGAAGATTATCAATTATAGAATTAATTAAGCACAAATCTAGTCTTGTGACTACAAGGGCTCCTGGCATATGGCTGATGTCTTCATGGAGAGAAACTGAAATGTGACTAAAAAGCTGAGGCTGATACTGAAGAAGGGACAGGTGTTGGTAATGCATGACTTCATTCCTTTTACTTATACATTATTGAAATTCTCCCTCCATGTGAGATGTGAGTTGCCTTTCTGTGGTTATCACAAGTGATATTTCTAGAAGTAAAATTGAATATGGATGCTCCTAAGATGGCTGATGAACTCGAGAAAAACATTTTAATCCCTGAAAGTAGAACATCTAGGTTGTGACTGTAAGCAGGTTATGGTGGCTTGTTATGACCAGCAAGATATGCAACAGAGGCTGAGCTGTCTTCCTGGAAAGAATTTGATTGAGCAAAGTAGGAATTAAAATAGGACAAAGATATGTGGATGCTGTCATTTACACTGGCTTCCAATTGGGTAGAAAGAGAAGAAAAAGCGTAGAATCGGTCATAAGTGTTGACTTGGTGTTTGTTAGACCTGGATGGACATAAGGAAGAGTACAATTGGATTTTTTTTTTAATTTTTATTTATTTATTTATTTGAGAGTGACAGACACAGAGAGAAAGACCGATAGAGGGAGAGAGAGAGAATGGGCGCGCCAGGGCTTCCAGCCCCTGCAAACGAACTCCAGACACGTGCGCCCCCTTGTGCATCTGGCTAACGTGGGTCCCGGGGAATAGAGCCTCGAACCGGGGTCCTTAGGCTTCACAGGCAAGCGCTTAACCGCTAAGCCATCTCTCCAGCCCCACAATTGGATTTTTGATGAAAAAAATTCCTTAGGGTTTTCCAAACTTGGAATCAATGAGAAGAATCAAACTGGGGAAAAAGGAAACATCAAGGTAGAAGTGATAGGACACACCCATAAGGCTCAACCTTTAATAGAGTGGAGGGAAATCCATGATTCAGATGCATGTGAGGGCTTCAGTAGAGGCTGAGTACAGGAATCTGACAATTTTCATCTGATTGAATTGGAAAGTACTTTTAAATAAATTTTAAGCTAGCCTATCATAGCCTGGCTTAGAATGCTATGAGATGAGGCAGATGGGATCAGTTTCACTGTTGAGGAAGTGGAAATACTGTACTATAGAACTATGCACTTCTCCATGAGGAAAGAGTTTCATAATCTGAGGTGACAGAAGAGAAGGAAGTTAATTCACCAGGGACCTCAGGACTGATGCAGTGTTTTAGTGGCTTTGCAGAGCCCCAAAGGCAGCACAGAATCTTTCTGAGGTAGGAGAGGCACTACCCGATGGGAGTGATTTAGATAAGCTTTTCCCTGCATATTAAGACATTCCAAAGTAGAAGGAAAGGGGAGGCTCACAAAACTCAGGAAACTCACAAAACTTATGAAGCTCATAAAACTCATGAAATTTATAGGACTCAGGAATATGAGAACATAACAAGACCCACAAGACCCCTCCCTGTGATTATATAAGTAGTACACTGCTGCTGTGGGGCATGAAACTCAACAGAGCTGTCTGAAAGGTACAACTGTAATGTAGCTTTTGTGAGGCATCTTCTGTGTGGGGTAGGCTTCTGCACATTGCTGTTAACCAAGTTACTCATGGTCTAGTTCGGAATCCCTCATCCATGACCATCTAGTAACCTTGAGACATTTCCTGGTTCACAAAGGTAAACTTTAATGGAATCATACACATCTGTCATCCTTAGCCTTCCTGGACTAAAGATGTTTGTTCTTGTCTCCCTAGGGAAACATTAATGAGATAGATCTAAAAGAGAAATGCTTGAGGTAGAAGTGTTTGGTGAGAAAATGGGAAAAATAGAATTTGTTTTCTCATTGTTGTTTTGTCCCCTTCTGTGGAGTTAGACTAGTTAGACATCAAAGATGAATAACTGGGTGTGCAAGAGAATTCTTGTCTGGCAAAAGTGATGCCCTGGGTTTGATCCACAGCACAATAAACAAACAAGTAAATCAATATAGCCAGAAAATGACAGCAGGAGTAATTAATATATTACCAACATTTTTTTTTTGTGACAGTTAATAAATTCCTGATAAGCATAAACTTAAGGAAAGAAAACTTAAAATTGTGCTCAAGGTGCCATCATGGCAAGGAAGGCACTGTGACAGGGGTGAAAACCAGATCATCACAGGGCATTCAGGAAACAGAGCACAAAGAAGTGAGACCTGGCTACAAAACTCAGGACCATCCCAGTGATCTATTTTCTGAGGCAAGTCTCCACCTCCTAAATATTCACAACCTCAAACAGTACCAGCTGGGGATCTTGATCATAGACATGAGGGGATGTTTTGCATTCAAATAACAATTGGTAGTAAGGATGATACCAGCTAATAGGATAGCTTGTGAAATTTGTCCCATTACAAGCTCTATATTAGAGCTGAAGAGATGGCTCAGGAGTTAAGTGAAGTTCCTATGCAAGCACTTCCTGCCTGGGTGTATGATGTTATGTGAGTTTACACCCCATGCCTGTGGGAACTAGGGACTTGAGAATCACTGGGGCTTGCTCATGGCAAGCTCTGGATTCAGTAAAACACCATTGCAAGGGAAGGTCGTAGAGGCTTATGATAGAGGTGTTAACCAATGTTCTCCTACAGACCACTTAAGCCTGCATAAAGTCCTGTAACAATACATACATGTACTGTACAAGCACCATACCACACATACTGTGGACACACAAAAAGGTCCTATACTGGTACATAATTGAATCAATGATAAAAAAATATATTCCAAAATAACAAGGATTTATAAATTCTCAATGCCATAAATGCAAAGGTTTAAACAGTTCATAAAAACTTGAACATTGTATCATGGCACATGAGCAGCAAAGGATGAAAGATTACAGTCTCTCAAATTGACATCACAGGATGTCAGTTGAATAAGTTATTCATTTAATCTCCAATATCAAGCTACCATCAATCATGGCCTACAAGAGGGCCTACACCTATTAAATTCTCTATAAAAAAGAAAGGGTTATCTCATTTATCCTGGTGCTAACTTACTCTCCGTTGGAGAATCTGCTTCTCTTTTTCAGATAGATGAAGATCCTAAGAAGAGAGCCACCCCATCATACCTCAAAAGGGCCTTGGCTGAAACTAAGAAAAATTACCGAAACAAGCAAGGGTGCTGTTTTCCTGATGAACCGGATACCAGCACAAGGGGGAAAGAGACCAACACAGAGAAAAATCAACTCCTATCAAACCAGAGAGCCAGAGCCTCAGAGGCCCCCAAAACCTCATCACTGAAGCAGACCAAAAATGAACACAACATGGCTCAGGGACATTTTGCAGAAGAGGGGGTGGAAAGAATGTCAGATCCACATGTTGGGTCATGATATGCAGAGATATTTATCTTACCCATAACTGTGGGGTAACTCCACAATGCACGACCCATATACCTCAACAAGGAGGGGCCAATGGGGAGGAGGTACATCACAGATGAGCCTAATAATGATACCAAACTGTATTTGCTGAATACACAACTAATTAATAAAAAAATATTTAAAAAAGGAGTTATTCATTTAAAAACACAAAAATCATGCCTGTTTTTAAAAATATTTTATTTTATTTTTTGAGAAAGAAAAAATATATATGGAGAGAGAGACAGAGGAAATGGGTGCTGCAGGTCTTCTAGCCACTGCAGACAAACTCTAGATGCATGTGCCACCTTGTGCATCTATCTTATGTGGGTACTAGGGAACCAAACCTGGGTAGTTAGGCTTTGCAGGCAAGTACCTCAATGGCTCCAGCCCTAACTTCTGTTTTTAAAACAAATCAATCATGAGTGAATTCCTGGATTCCTTTAATAACATCAGCATGGGTAAATTTTTTTACTGAATATGACTTAGATCTCAGAATTAATAAATATTGACTACTTTGTTTCCATATATTTAAAATGAAAGAAAATGCCATTAGAAATATTAAACAAATGAATACATAAACATGTACATTCATGTATAAATGCAGAAGTCAAATACCCACCTAGAGTAAAAAAGGATACATTAAGTTTAGCCATCTACTTCATTTTTGTTTGTGTATGGTATGCACCCATGTGTGTGTATATGTGTCTCCATGGGCACCCATGTACATGTGTGTAGAGACCAGATGTCAGTGTTGGGCATCTCTTAGTCACTCTCCAACTTAATTTTTGAGACAAGGTCTCTCAAAGAAACTGGAGCTCACCAAATTCAGCTATACCAGCTAGCCAGCAAGCTTCACAGATATCTGTCCCCACCTTCCCAGTGTTGGCATTATAAGCCAACATCACCATGCCTAGCTTTTATACGTGGGTGCTGGGTATCCAAACTCAAGTCCCCATGCTTGCATAATAAGCACTTTAGTGACTGGGCCATCTTCTCAGACTTATTCAATTTTTAAATACTAAAATTCATCAAAGAAAGAATACAATATTATCAATTTTATACCTAGATAATGTGAATATAACTACTGAACATTTTTCTAGTTTATTAATAATAAAATATATTTCAAAACAACATTGAGATTCAATTTCTGGCATATAGACATGACAAATATTTCAGAAGTTTGACAATACATTCTATGAATAAAATAAGGACAAATTACGTACTTTCATACATATATACTGATTAATATGTGGAATAAAAACAAAGCAGAAATTTAGATATAAAAATAGAGGACATATTTTGCTTATAAAATCAAAGTGGAAAACTGTTAAGGATATGACATATTTCAAAAATCAGAGATAAAGCTAATCGTAGGCCTTTCATTCATTTAGTTTCTATCCTTCAGGTAAGCTACCACTTTTATGCTGCCCAGAGGGTCCCAGCAGATCAGAGCACCTGCACCATAAAGTGCTGACTTTATTTTTATTTATTTATTTTTTTTTAAATTTTTATTAACATTTTTCATGATTATAAAATATATCCCATGGTAATTCCCTCCCTCCCCACCCCCACACTTTCCCATCTGAAATTCCATTCTCCATCATATTACCTCCCCATTACAATCATTGTAATTACATATATACAATATCAACCTATTAAGTATCCTCCTCCCTTCCTTTCTCCACCCTTTATGTCTCCTTTTCAACTTACTGGCCTCTGCTACTAAGTATTTTCATTCTCACGCAAAGCCCAGTCATCTGTAGCTAGGATCCACATATGAGAGAGAACATGTGGCGCTTGGCTTTCTGGGCCTGGGTTACCTGACTTAGTATAATACTTTCCAGGTCCATCCATTTTTCTGCAAATTTCATAACTTCATTTTTCTTTATCGCTGAGTAGAACTCCATTGTATAAATGTACCACATCTTCATTATCCACTCATCTGTTGAGGGACATCTAGGCTGGTTCCATTTCCCAGCTATTATAAATTGAGCAGCAATAAACATGGTTGAGCATGTACTTCTAAGGAAATGAGATGAATCCTTTGGATATATGCCTAGGAGCGCTATAGCTGGGTCATATGGTAAATCAATCTCTAGCTGTTTTAGGAACCTCCACACTGTTTTCCACAATGGCTGGACCAGATTGCATTCCCACCAACAGTGTAGAAGGGTTCCTCTTTTTCCACATCCCTGCCAACATTTATGATCATTTGTTTTCATGATGGTGGCCAATCTGACAGGAGTGAGATGGAATCTCAATGTAGTTTTAATCTGCATTTCCCTGATGACTAGTGACGTAGAACATTTTTTTAGATGCTTATATGCCATTCATATTTCTTCCTTTGAGAACTCTCTATTTAGCTCCATAGCCCATTTTTTGATTGGCTTGTTTGATTCAAGGAACAAGACAAGGGTGTCCACTGTCCCCACTTCTATTTAATATAGTTTTGGAAGTCTTAGCCATAGCAATAAGGCAAGAGACACACATAAAAGGGATACAAATTGGAAAGGAAGAAATCAAGTTATCATTATTTGCAGATGACATGATTCTATACATAAAGGACCCTAGAGACTCTACTAGCAAGCTGTTAGAGCTGATCAAAACCTACAGCAATGTAGCAGGATACAAAATAAATACACAGAAATCAGTAGCCTTCATATATGCTAACAACAAACACACAGAGGATGAAATCAGAGAATCACTCCCATTCAAAATTGCATCAAAAAAAATAAAATACCTTGGAATAAACCTAACCAAGGAAGTAAAGAATCTCTACAATGAGAACTTTAAAACACTCAAGCGAGAAATTGCAGAAGACACTAGAAAGTGGAGAAACATCCCTTGTTCCTGGATTGGAAGAATCAATATTGTGAAAATGGCAATCTTACCTAAAGCAATCTACACATTTAATGCAATCCCTATCAAAATTCCAAAGGCTTTCTTCATGGAAATAGAAAAAACAATCCAAAAATTCATTTGGAATCACAAAAATCCTCGAATATCTAAAATAATACTGAGCAACAAAAAAGAGGCTGGTGGTATCACCATACCTGATTTTAACCTATACTACATAGCCATAGTAACAAAAACAGCATGGTACTGGCACAAAAACAGACATGTAGATCAGTGGAACAGAATAGAGGAGCCAGATGTAAGCCCAAGTAGCTATAGCCACCTGATATTTGATAAAAATGCCAAAAATACTCATTGGAGAAGAGACAGCCTCTTCAGCAAATGGTGTTTTGAAAACTGGATAAATATCTGCAGAAGGATGAAAATAGATTCTTCTCTCTCGCCATGCACAAGAATTAAGTCCAAATGGATTAAAGACCTTAACATCAGACCGGAAACCTTGAAACTGCTAGAGGAAAAAGTAGGGGAAACCCTTCAACATATTGGTCTTGGCAAAGACTTTCTGAATACAACCCCAATTGCTCAGGCAATAAAACCACAGATTAATCACTGGGACCTAATGAAATTACAAAGATTTTGCACCGCAAAGGACACAGTGAAAAAAGCAAAGAGGCAACCTACAGAATGGGAAAAAATCTTCGCCAGCTATATATCTGATAGAGGATTAATATCTAGGATATACAAAGAACTCAAAAAGTGCTGACTTTAAAACACAGTTAGGTTAACACTCCTTCTTTTCTTGTCACATTTTCTCCACTTCCTCTTCCTCACTTCCCTTTCTCAACTCATAAGAACTCACATCTAAGTTCTGGTGACTTTCCCACTCTCTGCTTTGATAATGCCAACACTAAGCAATGGTAAAATCCCAGGCATTCATGGACATGTCCCCTTGCTTGTCCTCAATGAGTGTTAATGCTCAATAATTTATGTATGAATGATGGGTACTTCTCTATTACTATTGGTCCCTGGTGGTTTTCATCAAAGAATACTTGTTTGGTAAGATCAAAACTGTCAGCAATATACATATATTTATTTTAGAATGGCTCAAATGCTAATCCTTTTACTTTACATTCAAATGGTTTCTTACCTCCAAGGAATGCTCTTTTATGTTGTAATACTACATTACTCAACTTTTACTAATGAATGTCATGTGCATTTTAAATAAGAAAACAATCATTACTTGAATTTTTTGGGGGGGTGGGGTTTAAGGTATGGTCTCACTCTAGCCCAGACTGACCTGGAATTCACTATTTAGTCTTAGGGTGGCCTCGAACTCATGGCAATCCTCCTACCTCTGCCTCCTGAGTGCTGGGATTAAAGGTGTGTGCCACCATGCCTGGCTTCATTACTTGAATTTTTAAATGACATCTGAAACACAGATGAATGAAATTTAAACTGGCCATTATCCAGACTACTATGTGATTACATAGTTCTTTGTGTTCAATGGTAGCTGAATATTTCTATAACACTTTTAGTGATTTCTCTTAGTACCTGAGACACTAGAGAATGCTCTGGATACCCCAAATGAGTACAGTGTGAAATAGTGTGGCACTATATAGCTCTATAAAACAATTAGCTACCTCAGTTTATGAGTGCACACTATCTTATACATGTATCCTACCTACCACTGTCATGTCTGTTGAAATGGAATAAAGTGGTTACTGAAATCTCTTTTAAGGAAGTTCAAAGCCCTGTATGGTGACAGATGGTGAAAAACTATTTACTACAGGAGAATTTGTATGGCTTTACTTATTTAAAGAATTTTAAATTCTCAGAATTTTATCATCTTAAAATGCTGTAGTATTACATGACTACACTTGAAACTTTTTTTCTCTTTTTCCTAACATTTCTAGTCAACATCATTCAAAAAGTTTGTTCTCATTTGCTTCATTTCTTCCATTATCTTAACTATAAAAACACAACTTTCATTAGAGAAGTTTTTTTTTTTTATTTCTAGCCAGTAAGTTTTTTTTTTTTTTCATTATTAACAACATATTTCATATGGATGCATCATGTGTTGAGACATTCTTTTCCCTCTTCCCTGCTCCAGTTCTGTTGGAGACACTCCTCAGTGGGGTTGCAGGAATTCCACATGGGATTGTGGTTTATATGTTGTCAGAACAACAGTCAGTTATATTTGTGGAGAGAAAATGTCTCCAGGGATGATGTCTCAACCTGTGGCTCTTACAGTCCTTCTGCCCCCTCTTCTGCAAAATTCTCTGAGCTGTGATAGGTGAGTTTTAAGTCTATTTCAGTGATGAGCTCTTAAGAGCCTCTGGATCTCTGCTTTTGTAGGTGTTGAGTGTCCTGAGGGTCTGTCTCCTTCACCCTGATGCTGATTATCAGGTTCAACATGGAAATGACCTACTTCTCATCTCCCCAATTACCATGTGGTTTCAACTATGGCTAGGCTGAAGTGCAAGGGGTAACTTATCTCCTTGGGTCTCACTAACTTTTGAAAAAGAACAACAGATTCTGCAATGGAGAGTGTAGTCAGCATAGTGTAAATGGGATAAGCATTGCTAATTTAGTGAGAATTTGATGTATGTAACTCCTCTTTTAGCCAATGACTTGTGAGACTTTGACAATGGAGAACCTAATCTTTGTCTCCACAGGTTATGGTCTGTTTCTGAATTCCAGATATGAGTTCCTTCACCCTGAGTGGAACTCTTATCAAATCAGAAAACTATTGCTTACCCACTGAAGCTGTGTGCCACTATTGCATTGGTGTGTATATCCTGTCAGGGTGTTTGCTTCTGAGTAGCTTAGACCTCTGATTGCTCAGATCAGTTTTGGACACTTTTCCCCCAGTAGCTCCATGTAGCACTTTCTAGTACTTGACAGGGTAACTGCAGGGAGACTGGGTTTCTTCTGAATTCCAGCCAGGTCTCTCTGTGCTCTGTATCAGCAGCATGTGATATCTTCAGCAATAGCATCTTAGCTTTTGTCTTGTTCAGGTAATCAAGTGCTTTAACAGAAACCTGTCTTGTTTGGGGACCTTGTAGGTCTTTCCAATCAACAGATCAATGTGGGTAGCAACCAATCTCTGGTACTGGGAGTTACAGGCTAGAGACAGAAAACAAAAAAAAAAAGAATTTCAAGCTTAGGCTTCAACCCACCCTTACCAAGTCCTGACTTTTCAGGTGCTTCCCCCCTCACTCCTTTCGAGGATTATATCTTTTAGGCTATCTCCAGGGCTAAAGGTTTCTATGGTATCAGCTCATTTTGGATTTATTTTGTGTTTGATTTTGCCCCCATTACCTTCCCCTCCCCACAAAACTCCCACCCCTATGGTGTGGGCCTTGCATGTCAGGTGTGTCAGTAATTCGAGCAGGTCCAAGTTAGGAATGGCAGATAAGTGACAGTATACAGCATTTCTTATTTCTGTGTTTGCATGAGTTTGCTGAGCATGATCTATCCCAAGTCTGTCCATTTTTTTTTTTCTGCAAATGTTATTGTATTGTTTCTTTCTTAGTGCTGAGTAAAATTTCATTGGGTAAATATACCTCAATTTTGTTATCTATTTACAGTTGGTGCAGTCAGGTTCACATTGCTGGTAGAAATCACCCAACAAAGAGCAGCTTGTGGGGAAAAGAGGTTTATTTTGGCTTACAGACTTGAGGGGAAGCTCCACGTTGGCAGGGGAAAACAATGGCATGAGCAAAGGGTGGACATCAACCCCTGGCCAACATAAGGTGGACCATAGCAACAGAAGAGTGTGCCAAACACTGGCATGGGTAAACTGGCTATAACACTCACAGGCCTGCCCCAACAATGCACTCCTTCCTGGAAGCATTCATTCCCAAATCTCCATCATCTGGGAACCTAGAACTCAGAACACCTAAGTTTATGGGGCACACTTGAATCAAACCACCACACCAGTGATGGGCATCTGGGCTGATTCTAATTTTTAGCTATACTGAATTGAGCACCTATAAACATGGTTGAGCAAATCTGTATTGATGCATGGAACATTTAAGATAAATGCCCAATAAGGGAATAACTGGGTCTATTGGTAGCTCTACGTTCATCCTTTGCAGGAATCTCCAAACTTATTTCCATAGTGCTTGTACAACTTTACATTCCCACCACTATTCATTATTTAAAAGTGTGTTGTTTAGTCTCCAGCAGCTGGTGGGGTTCTTGATGTGTATCTTGTTAATTTATAGCTTTAAAACTTTGTGATCTGATATGATGCAGGAAGTTACTTCAATTTTCCTGAATTTATAGAGGTATGCCCTAATATATCATCTATTTTGGAGAAGGTTCCATGGGCTGCAGAGAAGAAAGTGCATTATGTAGAGTTGGCTTGCAAAGTTCTTTAGGTCCACTTGATCTATGGTGCTATTGTGCTCTATTATTTCCCTGTTGATTTTGTGCTTGGATACTGTATACTGATGATAATAGAGTATTGAAGTTACAAACTATGACAGTGTTGGTGTTTATTTCTGTTTGGTTTTCAGATTGGTTTTTATTTGATAAACTGTGGTGCACTTGTGTTTGGCACATATAGATTTATGATTGTGATGTTCTGATGTTGGATCATTTCCTTGATGAGTAAGAAATTCTGTTCTTTGGGCTATTTGAATACTTTTGTTTTGAAGTCTATTTGACCTGATATTAATAGGGCAACACACCCTTATTTCTTATTTCAACTTGCTTACAATGTTGTCTTCCATTCTTTCAACCTGAGGAGGTGTCTATTGTTATTTGTGAGGTGGGTTTCTTGAAGACAGCAGATAGAAGTGCCCATTTTCTTGATCCATCCTGGTAACTTGTGTCTTATGATGGGTGAGTTAAGACCACTAACATTTAATGATATATTTGTGAGGTTCAATTTAATATATTCCATGATTAGGTGTTTTATGGGGTTTGGCATTTTATTGTATCTTATACATTTTTGAGCTCGTCTAGTTTTGATTATTGTGATTTTCTTCTTGTTGGCTCTCAAGATTAGTTGTTTGACTCTTCTATTTGTAGTATTCTCTGAAGTATTCTCTGTAGGTTTGGCTTTGTGTTAATATAATCATAGAATTGACTTTTTCCATAGAAAAAAAATTCCTTTCATCATCTATTATGAGGGATATTTTTGTTGTATATAGTAGCTTGTGTTGGAAGCCATAATTTTTTTAGATTTTGAACTTTTCCATTCCAGGCCTTTATGGCTTTCAGTGTTTCCACTGAGAAATTCAAGGTAATTTGTGACCATCTCTTTTTTGAGCTATAATTTCAGTTCAAGTTCTGATTTTATTGATGCTTCCTGGAATTCATTCTTGCATTTGATCCAGTCTTGATTAAGCTTATTCAATTGGCTATTGAGATCTTCTATTTGTTGACTTATCTTGAATTTATTTATATCTCTTTTGAGGGTTCTAAAGTTTTCTTCAATCATGTTAAGCCTAATGTCAAAAGCTGAATGTGGGTTAAGCTGGCAGCATAGGAGCCATGCCAAAGCAGCCTACAAAAGAAAAAGCAACAAACAAACAAAAAAGGAGCAAAATATACTCTTATACAAAAAGTGAAGGTGTATAAGAAATTATCTTGGGAGTCAGAGGTAAGAGTATCACCATGAGTTTGAGGCCACCCTGAGACTACATAGGGAATTATCAGCCTGAGCTAGAGTGAGACCCTACCTTGAAGAATAGAAAAGAGCCGGGCATGGTGGCACATGCTTTTAATCCCAGCACTTGGGAGACAAAGGTAGGAGAATCACTGAGTTTGAGGACGCCCTGAGACTCCATAGCGAATTCCAGGTTAGCCTGGGCTACAGTGAGAGCCTACCTCGAAAAACAAAACAAAACATAAAAAAGACTAGAAAAGAAAAAAAAAAAAAGAAGAAGAAAAGAAATTGTCAACCACAGCAGAGAAAAAGAGAGACCCAGAGTGTCTAGAGACCACAGAAGCAGTATACCAGCTCCAAAAGCAGTGGAGCCAGGTCCATGCAGCCATGGCCACAGTCTTGGCCATCAGGCTTGACCTGAGACCTGAGCCACAAGAAAAACCAAGTGAGATGATTTGCCATTCACACCAGCCTCCTCACAAACCCAAGAAATATGAAGAGGAACATAGCAGGGACCAGCATAGTGGCTCATGAGGAAGAGGATTGCAAAGACCAGTGGGAGAACTCAGCCACCATCTACAGCCTCCCTTCCTCCCACCACCAGTGCAAATGCCAGCAAGAACCACAGACCTGGGAAAGGGAACTCACATACACAGCACCCAGCATAGGCTATCAGAGCAGTAACACACTAACCTGGCCAGCCTACCTGAGTTCACAATGAAGCAAAGAGGGACCCAAGCAGGTGTATGGCATAACTGAGACCAAAACCGTCCCAATATGTAATTTGGATTACACAAGGTGAGTACCTACCATAAAAGCCCAGTATATAGGCTTGCATCATAAGTGTTAATTACACTTTCCATATCGAGGTAAATTGTGTGTTAAATCTAATGGATGACCAGATTTTCCATTCTTAAATAAACTATAGTTTGGGCTTGTCATTTGTTGCTTCCCAATTTATAGTGCCTTTGTCTCCTCTTTTGTCATTCATTGGGGCAGTGACTCACTTGGTCACAAGATGACCTTCAAACCCTCCTCAGACCAGAAATCTCAGTCTCCCAGTTGGCAGGATTAAGGGTGTAGGGCAACACACATCCTTAGGATCTTGGATTTTGTTAGAGGATCTGTTTGTCATAATATCTACTCTTGCATAAATGCTCAGTGCTGGTTTTCATTGAATGTGTATAGTGTTCAGTTAAATTTTAGAATTTGCCTATATTTTGTTCCAACCAGCCTACTAGAATATTTTCATATCAGGCAAACCCCAACACCTCTGGTCACTTTTGTGGTTAAAATGAAATCATAAGAGCCACATTTAGCACCTTAAGCTCCTACCCTGAAGATATATAACATCAGATTGATTGATTGATGAATGTAATAATACTGCAGATAATTAGAAAACACAAGCATAAAATAAATTGAAGATGCAAAAATCTCTACATTATAATACAAAGAAACCACAAAAATCAAGACAATATAAATCCATGAAAAATTATAAATCCATCAGAAATAACCTCCAGTGAGACTGATTTAAAGGAAATGCCTGAGAAAGATTTCAAAAGAATGATTTTAAATATGCTCAAAAAAATCAAAGAGGAAATCAAAGACACAGGAAAACAATTTAATGAAATAAAGAGGTCAATGCAAGATATGAATAAGGAAATAGAATTAATAAAGAAAAACCAGTAAGAATTACTAGCAATGAAAAACACAGTAAGTCGAATAAACAACTTGGATATTCAGGACAATATGAAAAGATTAAGCATAAAATTCAGGGACTAGTAGAAGAAGAATTTCACTCCAAAGGCATAGTAGGTATTTTCAACAATTTTATAGAACAAAAAAATCCTCCCAAATTGGAAAAGAGATGTCGATGCAGATACAGGAGGCCTTTAGAACACCAAAAAGACAAAACCTGGAAAGAACCTCTCCTTGCCATATTATAATTAAACTACCAAGCATACAAACCAAAGAAAATATGTTTAAAGTAGTAAGAGAGAAAAATCAAGTCACATGCAAAGGCAAGCCTACCAGGAAAAACAGAAGATCACTCAACACAAACTTTAAAATCCAGAAGGGCTTGGAATGATGTATTACAAGTTCTGAAAGATAACAACTGTTATCCATGGTTACTCTATCCTGCAAAGATATCCATTCAAATAGATGGAGAAATAAGGACATGTCACAACAAAAGCAGGCTAAAGGAATATTTGAAGATAAAACAAGCTCTACAGAAAATACCTGGAAGGATCCTCCATCCTGAAGAGAAAGAAAAGCACACATATAAGAAACCAGGGGGTTGTGGGAGACATACTCAAATACTAGTTAATACAAGAGAGCAAAGGTAAAACCAGAAGAACTACAAAACAAGAAAAATGGCAAAAATTAATACACACCTTTCAATAGTAACTGTTAGTATCAATGGCCTCAATACCCCAACCAAATGACACAGGTTAGCAGAGCAGGATAAAAAGTAGGATCCTTCAATTTGTTGCCTCCAGGAAACTCACCTTTCTACAAAGGATGGACCCTATCTTAGGGTGAAAGGTTGGAAAACTGTGTTTCAAGAAGATTGGCCTAGAAAACAAGCAGGGGTCACTATCTTAATATCTGACGAGACACACTTCAGACCAACATTAGTTAGGAAAGATAACTTTATACTTATTAAAGGAATAAGAAGACATTACAATCCTAAACATATATGCACCTAACATGGGGGCTCCCAATTTCATCAAACAAATGCTATTAGAACTAAAGTCACAGATAACACCAAACACAGTTGTATTGAATGATTTCAACACCCTGCTCTCAACAGGACAGGCGATCCTGGCAAAAAAAAAAAAATCAAAAATAAAAAAATAAAAAAAAAAAAAAATCAAAAAATCAACAGAGAAGCATCTGGATGAAATTAGGTCATAGAACAAATGGACCAAACAGATATCTACAGGACATTTCATCCAAATGCCGCAGAAAATATGTTCTTTTCAGCAGTATATAGAACATTTTCTAAAATAGACCATATATTAGGACACAAAACAAATCTTAAAAATTGAAATAATTCTTTGCACTGTGTCTGATCACAATGGGATCAACCTACCAATCAATAGCAAGAAAAGTTATAGAACATACACAAAGTCATGGAAACAAAATGATACACTACTTAAAAAGGAATGTGTCAATGAAGAAATCAAGGGAAATAAAAATCATCAAATAAAATTATAATGAGAACACAACATACTAAAATCTTTGGGACACAATGAAGGCAGTCCTTAGAGGGAAATTTATAAATTGCCTATATTAAGGGATTAGAAAGGGTGCAAGTAAACAACCTAATGCTTCATCTTAAGGGCTTGGAAAAAGAAGAACAAGGCAAACCAAAAATCAGTAGATGAGAAGAAGTGATTAGGGAAGAAGTTAATGAAATAGAAACAAACAAAAAAACTCTCCAAAGAATCAATGAAACAAAGAGTTGGCTCTTTGAAAGGATAAACAAGATTGGAGATTGATAAGCACTTAGCAAATATGACAACAAGAAAGAGAGAAGAGACACAAATTAATAAAATTAGTGATAAAAAGGCACCATCACAACAGATACCAGAGACACTAAAAATTCATAGGGACATGGTATAAGAACATACACTCCACTAAGTTTGAATATCTGCAAGAAATGGATGATTTCCTTGGTTTAAATGACCTATAAAAATTAAATCAAGATGAGATTAACATATTATATAGATTTATAACAAGTATGGATATACAAGAAGTTATAAAAAATCTCCCAACTGAAAAAAGTCCAGACCCAGATGGATTCACTTGTGAATTTTACCAGACCTTCATGGAAGATCTAACACCAGATATGATTCTATACATAAAGGACCCTAAACAGACTACCAGCAAAATATTAGAGCTGGGGCTGGAGAGATGGCTCAGCGGCTAAGCGCTTGCCTGTGAAGCCTAAGGACCCTGGTTCAAGGCTCAGTTCCCCAGGTCCCACGTTAGCCAGATGCACAAGGGGGCGCACGTGTCTGGAGTTCGTTTGCAGAGGCTGGAAGCCCTGGCACGCCCATTCTCTCTCTCTCCCTCTGTCTTTCTCCCTGTGTCTGTCGCTCTCAAATAAATAAATAAAAAAAAATTAAAAAAAAATATTAGAGCTGATAAACACTTACAGCCATGTAGCAGGATACAAAATAAACACTCAGAAATCATTAGTCTTCCTATATGCTAACAACAAACATACAGAGGATGAAATCAGAGAATCACTTTCATTCACTATTTCATAAAAAATAAATAAATAAAGTACCTTGCAATAAACCCAACCAAGGAAGTGAAGGATCTCTACAATGAGAACTTTAAGTCACGCACGCAAGAAATTTCACAAGACACTAGGAAATAGAAAGACGTCCCTTGTTCTTGGATTGGAAGAATAAATGTTTTGAAAATGGTAATTTTACTAAAAGTAATCTACACATTTAATGAAATTCCCATCAAAATTCCAATGGCATTCTTCACAGCAATAGAAAAATCAATCCATAAATTCATTTGGAAGCACAAAAAGCCTTTGATATCTAGAATAATTTTGATCAACAAAAATAAGGCAGGTAGCATCACCATATCTGATTTTAACCCATATTACAGAGCCATGGTAACAAAAATAGCATGTTACTGACACAAAAGCAGACATAAGCTGGAAACCACCTTCATGTAGAACAACTGACAGAAAGCTGGAAAAAGCTATGCAGTTCAATGGGAGTGAGAGAAATCACAGGTGGAGATTCTCAACCATGAACCCTGCACGCCTTAAGTTTGGATAGTCAGGCCAAATGAGCCATCAGGTGTAATAGTGACATGTCTGTTATAGGGGAAACCAACTGCTCCCTAATTGGACTGGAGGCCCACTTCATGGGAGGAATACATCCCTGATACTAAAAGGGATAGTCATGAGCCCTAGGGGTGTAACATCTGCTGCTGTCTGGCTAAATGCATATATTATGCTCATCAAACTGCCCAGTAAGCACATCTCTTAATGTTCATACCCATATATTAATGCTACTCTCACTTTTGGTAGAGAATCTTCTCATTTCAGATGGCAGTGACTTTGGGATGACTCAGAAGGCATCATGGTGCTGGAAAGAATTGACAGGAGTGCTCAGCACTGCAAAATCTCTATCACAACTTCTAAAGCTCAGGGTTCATTGTAGAACATGTGAAAGAAAGAATATAAGAGCCAAATTATGGGTAGAACTCCTTACAATGTGCTCCCAGACACAAAATGACCTCAATATCCATGATTTCAAAGTGCCTGACACTACCTACCCAAGACCATCATAATAGGAGAACAAGATGATGACATAAAAATAAAAGAGAGAATGATTCAGAGAGCGAAAGGTCATGATGGAGAGAGGAGTTTCAAAAGGGAAAGTGGGGGAAGGGAGGGAATTACCATGGGTTATTTCTACAATTATGGAAGTTGTCAATTAAAATAAATAAACTAAAAATATAAACTGAATGCTCTAAAAGATGATTCTGCTCAATTTCATTGATAAAATTGTTGGTTTTTGATGGTTTGATTAGAGTGCAGCAATTCAGAGTCTCATTGGTTGTTGTGTTTTCATTTGGCGATAAAATTTTTGTTGATTTCTCTAAGAGTTCATTGGAGGTTTCCATTGTGGGAATAAGCATCTTTGCTGAAGAGCTCTGTTTTCTGACTTCCATTGGCTTTTTTGCATTGTGGTCTACCCATCTTGGGAATATACATTATTCTATCAGGGAGAGAGCAAGATTTTGCCCTTTTTCATTCTTCAGAGTGTGTTCTGTTTCAAATGTAAACTGGATTGGCACACTGGTATAGAATGAGGTTATAACCACAGATGCACAGGTTGTAGAGATTGAGGGTACATCAAAGGTACCTGGGGAAATGGGAGCTCTGGCCTACTCACTTTATTTGCATGTTTTCTTCAGCACATGAGGATCATAGATTAGAGAACCATGAGTCAGGAAGCTAGATAGCCAAAGGAAAGAGGTCAGCTCCTACAGTGGTCTGTGCACCCTCTGACTCAAGGGAATTTGGATTTGGGTACCCAAATCTACGGGCCAATCAGGTTACTAGAGCAAAAGACCTGCTTCCACAGCCCCCACACATGGAAGGGGGCCTCCCCAAAGCTGCAGCAGGGGGATTAGGACCAGAATACTTGGATGTGAGGAACCAACCAGGAGCTCTGGCCTACTTATTCCCTGTGTACCCTCTGGAGCAGGAGACCCAGGAATTAGGGACATGGGGTCCTTCAATCAGGAAGATGAAGCAAGGTGCCTGCTTCCACAGCAGGATCCAAGCAACCCTGAGCCAGCCACAGATGAACCTACAAGTGTCTGGGAAACCAGAGAAAGAGGTGGATAACAGGGAGATCTGGTCTATTCACTCTTCCGGAGCAACCTCTGGAGCAGGGTATCCAGGAATTGGGGACTCAAGGACACTTCAATCAGGAAGGCCAAGCAAGGGGCCTGCTTCCACAGCAAGCTTTCAGGGTCCCATTAGAGTAGTTTTGTGAAAATATGCATTTCCATTCTCTGTGATGCCAGGAATTGATTTTATAATTCTTATTTTGAAAATTATTGAAATTTTTAGCATGGGCTGTTGAGAGATTTCATTTTTCATATTGCAGTGTTCCTAATATTTCAATATTGTGTACTCTGAAGTGGAGATTAATTAATTATCATTTTCATTATGTGCAATATTCATGTTATGACAGCTTAGTCATCTGAGTAGACACAAAAATATGCTGTACAATATTATGAAAATGAGGTTATTCTATGTACAAGTCAAGTGAAAAGACTTTCTACTGAATTTGTGAAATACTAAATAGTTAGAAGGAAAACATTGGCTTCTGAAAATCAATTTCATTGCCTAAAGTATGTCAGTAAGTCAAAACTGTAGAACAACTGTAATAAGGGGACTTGTTGCAGATATGTGGTATGTGTGGTGGAGGGGTTCAGGACTCTAGCACACTGCAAGACAGAGTGTCATTATAGATGGCACCACAGTTGGTTAGAAGAATATGACCCATGTCAGAGTTTCTACAAAAAGGCCTGGCTCTTTAGGATGCCTGTCAAAAATAAACAAGTAAGATTTAGGGCACTTAAAAAATTCAATACAAATCCTATTTAACTGGGTTTTTGAGCTGCCTTAAATTGTAATTTTAGGTGATGATGGGGTTCTTCAAGATTAAATGTAAAACACATGCAAAATCTCAAACAGAATAACAAACTGCCTACATGTACTGAAGACAAAACTTTTAATGATAATGTCAAAACTAAATTAACTTTGGCTTATGACAAACTGTGACACATCCTGTAGGAAGGGAATGGATGCTGTTTTGTGTCATTGTTATTTTTGTTTAAAATGGTACCCCCTAGAATTTTATATGAGTGGTTATATTTATTGTAAACAACACTAGTTGCACAAATGCCCAATAGATTGCCCTTCCCAGCCTCCACTCTATTGCCCACCTCTCTAATTATGACTGTCCTGATAAGCTCCTGGAAACTTACATGTAGGAGTAGTTTTATTGATTATAAAAGTTTTCATAATTAGAAAATGTGGGCTGGAGATATGGCTTAGCAGTTAAGGAACTTGCCTGCAAGGCCAAATGACCCAGGTTTGATACCTCAGTAACCATGTAAAGTCTGATGCACAAGGTGACCAATGCATCTGGAGTTCATTTGCAGCAGCTAGAGGTATCTCTCTATCTACCTTTCCCTCTTCTCTTTCTCACTTTTAAATAGTAAATAAATAGAAAATGTGTCTTTTTATATAACCCTGCTTTAACTGGTCAATCTTATACTTCTAATATTTTTTCTTATATGTATTTGAGGGATTACACTATGGTCTGAATTCATTGTTAGCCAAGTATATTACACCCTTTATTTCCTAAATTGGAGATCTTACAAAGCAGTATTCTGTCACAGGTAAAATGCTTGACTGTTTGGTAAAGATGTTATTCTTTTTTCTTGGGTATATCTCAAGGAGCAGAATTAGTGGCACAAATTATATTAATATATAACATGATGTTTTGGCATTATTTTTCTTTTAAGAAACAAGTTATTCCTTCTATCACTAATGAAAAGTGTTTAATTGTGGTTTTGATTTACATTCTTCAGAGACAGAATAATGTTTTCATGTGGACTGTGAAATTCATATTTATTCATTCACTTTTTTCATAAATAGCATGGTGGTGGTATGTGGATGTGGATGTTTGAGCAGATGTACTCAAAAGCACATGAAGGTGAGAGGAGAACATTTGGTGTCTTCCCTCCATCACGCATCTGAATATTTCTTTGAGACAGAGTCTGTCTCTGAATGTAGACCTGAGGTTATTTGAGCACCAGCAATTTTTCAGTCTCTCCTCCCCATGGGACTTGGGTACAGATGTGCATGGCAATGCCCAAGAACAAGTGAATGCTTTTATCATGCTGCTATTTAAATATATTTTTGTGAAAATTTATATTAATTTATCTACTGACTTGGAGGCATTTAATGAGAACTTTGCATGTAACTTATTTCTTATAAATATGTACTGAAAATATTTACTTTGTGACTCACCTTCTCATGCTGTTAATGGTGAGTTTTAATAACCCAAGTTCTGAGATTGACTGTGGTCCAACATATAGACTTTTATTACCACCTCTTGTTTTTGTTGTTGAAATGTTTACACTCATCAATGTTTTAAAAATATTCTTTTATTTTAATGTATACTAAAATTAAATATTATGGGTAGCATGAGGTTATAGAAAAAATATATGTGTATGTACACACACATCTATCTATCTATCTAGATTCATTTGAAGCATTTCTTTCCAGTTAAACTTTTAGAAATGCCACTTTTATCATCCAATTGCAGCACTACATTTATTGTAGTTTTACCATGTTCATGTGTGATTATGTTTCTGGACTCTGTAATGTCTTGTTGGTCTACGTGTCTATCCCTGAACAAATGCAGTGCTCACAAGACTTGGTGTCTGTGACCAAACTTCCTCTAGTTTGTTGTCATAAATATTACATTGGGGAATATAAAAAATAATCTAACAATAGTTTATGAAAACTCTACCATGGTTATGATTCATAGTTCTCAGATTCTAGATAATAGGGAAGGATTGATGCCTAAAAGAATTAAATTTAATTTTTGAATATTATGGCATTCCAACTATTGCAATTTTATTAACTACTTTTAATAATGTGCCACTGTGAGCCATTCAGAAGTTCACAAGTCTGTTTTCCATAGGAAGAATATTTCTAGCTAACAATGTTTAGTTTAGAGCTGTGGAGATGGCATAGTAGTTTGAGGTGTTTGAGAAGCCCACTGCCCTGTGTTTGATTCCCCAACTCCCACATAAAGCCAGATGCACAATACCAATCCAACCTCTTTCTCTCTACTTGTATTCATTGGCTTAAGCACATTTTATAATTAACAGCTAGGAAATTTAAACTCAAATATTTATTTAAAATCAGTTTATTTCTGTTATATTTTATTTATGTATTTATGTCATAAGAAAACTATATGACCTCTACACTCATCAAAAATTTGAGTACTCTAGTGAGGAAGTTGTACACCAGGGCTGGTTGCCATTCTGAAGCGAATGCCTTGGAGGGGAAAGAATACTTGGAAAGTTCAGCTGCAAGCAGAGCCCCTCATTGTGAATGGGCCAGCAGGGGAGTTTTGTATCAGGGCTAGACTCCATTCTGGAGCTACTACCTGAGAAGGAACAAAGTAGCTGAAAGCTAGCTGCAAGCAGGGTAACACTCTATTGGAAGTAGGGGTTGTGCAAGGGAGTTCACACCAGGATTAGATACAATTCTGAAGCAACTGCCTGTGAGGGGAAGAGTTTTCATATCAGCAATGAGCCTCTGATCAACTTGAATTCTACTTCTTTGCCCCATATTGCAAGTCTCTCCAAAAAATAATTATATGAAGAAGAGTTGAAGCAAAGCAAAACTGTTCACTGGCCCCAGCACCATGGAGAAGCTTGGACTTGATCTGATTCCCCAAATCCCAGATGTCTAATCAGTCTGGAAGAAAAGCACCCAGCTTCATCACCAGGGAAGACAGGTCTCCCAAGGTGTTGCCCAGACCACGTGGCACACACAAAATAGATCCTGCTCAGTCTCAAATGCATATACCCCACACTAATGGCAGTGGCTTACATCTCATACCCATGTAGATCAATTTAGACTAGGCAATTCAACAGAGACTATATAAGAGGTGCTATTGGAGCATCCTTAGTAAGACGACTGATCTTGACATGGGCAGACCCTGTCACAGACAACACTTGACACCCACACAATCATCAATACACAGACCTCCAAGAAGAAAATAAACAGAGAAACAATGGAACTAAACACAACTATAGATCAAATGGACTTGACAGACATCTACAGATTATTCCACACCAATTCTACTAAATACACATTCTTCTCAGCTTCTCAAGGAACCTTCTCCAAAATAGACTATATATTAGGGTATAAGCAAATAAAATAAATTGACATAATTCCCTGCAGTATATCTGACCACAGTGCATTAAAACTAGAAGTCAACAACATTAGTAACAATAGAAAACACACCAACACCTGAAGACTGAACAACTCACTATTAAACAGTAAATGGATTGTTGAAGAAATCAGAAAGGCAATCCATAGATCTATCAAACTGAATGGAAATGAAAACACAACATACCAAAATTTATGGGGCACAATAAAAGCAGGTCAAAGAGGGATGTTTATAGCACTACATGATCATATAACATAAATAGAGAGATCTCAAATAAATAATTTAAACATCCATGTGAAGGCACTGGAAAGACAAGAGCATCCCAAGCACCAAAGCACCAGACAGAAAGGAATTATCAATATCAAAGCAGAAATAAACAACTTGGAAATAAAAAACAATGATGAAACAAAGAGCTTGTTCTCCAAAAACAAACAAAAATAAATAAATGAATAAGATTGATAAACCACTGAACAAACTGAACATAGTAAAAGAGAGAATACACAAATCAACAAGACTAGAAATGAAAACAGAGACATCACAACTGATATCAATAAATTGGCATAACTATCAGAGCATAGTTCAAAAATCTATATTCCATAAAATTTGAAACATTGAAAAAATGGATGAGTTCCTTGAATCATATCGCCTTCCAAAACTAAATCTAGAACATACAGATCCCTTAAACAAACTTACTACTTCTAAAGAAATTGAGAAACCAATTTAAAAGCTCCCCCCAAAATGAAATCCAGGCCCAATTGGATTCACCACTAATTTCTACCAAAACCTGAAACCTCTTCTCAAATTATTTCACACAACTGAAAAAGAGGGAATACTCTCAAAGCCCTTCTATGAAGCAGACATTACTCTAATACCTAAGCCATACAGAGACACCACATAAATAGAAAATTATAGATTGATACAACTAATGAACATAGATGCAAAAAATTCATGCTAAAATCCTTGAAAAACAAATTCAAAACAAATAAAAAACATCATTCAGCTTGATCAGGTGGGTTTGATCCCAGGCATGTAGAGATGGTTTAAGATATGGAAACTGATAAAAGTGATAAATGTGATTCAGTACATAAAGATAAACATAAGAATCACATGATTATTTCTATAGATGCAGAAAACACCTTTGACAAAATACAACATCTCTTCATGATTAAAAAGGTGGAGACAATACCTCAATATAATAAAGGATAGTTATAAAGTATCTAAGTTATAGATCATACAAAGTGGGGAACAAATTGAAGTATTCCCATTAAGATATGGAAAAGAGGACTACCGGTTAAGATGGTGGCGTAGGTACCACGACAAAGTAGCCTGGGGGGAAAAAAGACCAAAAAAACTCAGCAAAATACCCATTGTTACTAAAAAGTGTGGTGTATAGGAAATTGAAGTGGTAGCGGAGAAGTAAGAGAGATCCAGAGCATCCAGAGTGCGCACAGGCCAGCAAAAGCAGCCCTGGCAGCTCCGCCAACCGCGCCCGTGGTGGGGCACACCAGAAAGCCACCAGGCTAGGCTCCAGCCGCAGGAAAACCCTGTTGCGGAAGCTTCCTCTCACAACAGCGCTCTCCGCAACTCAGGAAAGGTGAAAGGAGAGTGGCAGTGAGCAGCAGAGGAGCAGAACGCAACATAGAAAAACACGTGGAGCAGTGAGTGAACCAGAGCAGCTGCGGCTCATTCCTCTCCCCCACCTCCTGAGCCCAGCTCCAGTGAACAGAGCAGTGTCCCAGGACCTGGCCACGCCAACTTGAGCCGACAGCGGGACCCAAGCAGGAGCAGAGTTCGGCAGCAGCATTAGCAGCTCCGGAACTGGTAGCAGCGGCCCCAGCAGCAGCAGACCCAGGAGCGGCAGCAGTGGCAGACCCAGTAGCAGCAGC